>NC_142202.1:8287500-8442500 GCF_049639895.1 Pseudopodoces humilis
CATGGTCAACTTAAAGGGGAAAAAAAAGGAAAAGAATGAAAGAAAAGAATTAAAATCTTGGTGTGACTGATAGATTGCAGATGTTGCTTTATTTTTTACCCCAGCCTGTATTAGGGAGAAAAATCTCTGCCTTCTTTTTCACCCTTAACTAGTGAGAGCTACAGAAGCATGGACATGAGATGAGAAGTTTAGGTGAAGCCTTGGTATGGATTGACCAGGTTTCCAAAGTGCCCCAAAAGATTCTGGTATCTCTTGGTGGTTGGTTTTGGAAAAGAAAGAGAGAAAACTTGGAAAAGAGTGAGGCTTTGTGGGACTCAACGTGCATCTCTGTTTGTGGCAGGGAGAGGGACTTGTTCAGCTTGAAGGGGGAGCACCAAGCCCTGAATTTTATCGTGAGGAACTTTGATTGACAAATGCTATATTAAGAGTAGAATTAGGAGCACTAATTGCAGCTGACACTGTTTTACAATTTTTATTTCCAACATTGCACAATGCTTGGATTTCTCAAGCCTTTGCTCTTTTCTGAATGCATAAACAGCAAATGGCAGATTCAGAAATCAGCTGTTTCCCTAATGAATTTAGAGAAATTCACATGGAAACACTGACCCTTAAGGCTCACTTTTCATATATGTAGAGGGGACTGCAGTTCTCAGCAAATAAAGGTAAAATCAGTTGTTTCTCCAGGGCTATGTTTTGCTTCTTCAGGAATTGCACACAGAAAACATCTCAAGATCACTCTGTATGTAATGTGTTATCAAAGCTTTACTTTATAAATCTGTTGCCTTTTGAAAATGAGAAAATAAACCATGACATGAGAATTGGAGTGGTTAGGAATAGGTCCTGGTGGTAGCAAACCCCTGTGCTTGCTGTAGCATATTCCCTTCACTTCTCCCACTTTCCCTCATTATCTTGTTTGCTATGTGTAGCTGAATAAGCATGTAACCTCTAAGGCTGTGGAGCAGATCATTAGGAGTTACTGATTAACACCATGTTTCAATAGCAGATCCTGAGTTCTTCTTTTTACAAACCGAAGGGGTCTGGCTTTATGATTTTTTAATTAGAGTGTAAATATTGCAGCCTCATAAACTGTTTGATTTATAGATGACAGCAAAGTTTGCACTTCGGGGAAGGACAAGGGAGCCTTCAGATGTACAGTTTCAGTGCCCCTGTTTGCCTGTAACAGCCATCCTGGTATTTTGTCTTTGGTGAGCTCATCCTATCAGCCTTACTAATAAAGCCTGTGTGTCTAATGGCAGGATGACTGAAATTCCTTTTTTATGCTTCTAAGTATAAGCAGTACTCACATTCTTTACATTTTAACTGGTGAAGTGAGGGAAAAAAATGTGGAGGAATATTAAGCTCAGAAGGTTAGCTTAAAAGTTGATGTTCGTCGTGAGGATTCCAGAGAAGTGGGGCTAGATGCATCACTGTAAATTTCAGAGGCATGAAAAAAATGGTAAATCAAGATTGGCAAAGGTTTGAAGTGTTGGTGGATAATAGAAGGGTATTTCTGATATCTCTAATGCAAAATGTTATCAGGTTTTTCAGGATGAAGCCTCCAAAGAGGGAAAGTCCCACCTGTCTCAGGTCATCATTAGAACTTGGCTTCCACGTGCAGTGCAAGTTAGGAAACTCACAAGCAGGGGGAGTGATTTAATTTTAGCTGGATTTGAATCAGCATTATTTACCAATGGGGTACCTATAATCCCCAGTAGAAGCTGTTCATCAGAAGTTCAGACTTCTCCTGGACACCAGGCTGTTCAGCCAACATCTCTGATCTTGGAGCAGGGAGACTTTGCAAACACTGAACTTCTTTCTCTGTGAATACTCCTTGCTCCATGTCCATAACACATTCTCCTCCAGCTTGCTGTCAGCATGGTTTCACTTGCAGGGGGATTATTAAACCCAAGATTGCTCTCAAGAGGTGTATTTTACCTAGACAGGCCTAATTCTTTGCATAGGGGGTTTTACAAATCCTCCTTCACCAGCATGACTTGCCTCTTTCCATCTCGCATGTCCTCTGGAAACTCTTCTTGCCTGCACTGCCATTATGATTTGTCTGTTGAGATTTTGGGATGGCTCCTTGTTGGGTTGGAAGGAATTGGGTTTCTTTTCTGGGCTGTTTTGTGGTCCCTGTAGCCTTACACTGCCTGCCTGCACCATCCCAGTGTGCCTGGGCTGTGGGCAGGGCTGGAAGAAGTTGAGGGCATGGTGGGTTTGCCTCTCTCTGGGCATGTGGAAGCAGCATAACCTCACCTGAATGTTTGTGGTGACAGAGATGAAGAAAGTTAAAGAAGACATAATTAATACATATTTGGTATAGAACAGAATAGAATATGTCTGTTGGGAATATTGGACAGCTTTCTGTCCCCAAATACATCGCACAGCGCTCAGCGCTGGGATGGTCAGGGCAGAAGAGACAGAATAAAACCTGTCTTGTGAATTCTCCTTTCCATCTTTTAGCAGAACCTTTCTGAGTCCTCACATTGGTCTTTTCTCTGCTTGAGCACCAGGGACCACCTCTCCTGTCTCATACCAAACCCCTGGGAGAGGAGGCAGCCAGGAGCCTGGCTTCAGCATTGAATGCTTTCAGAAAATGCTGGTGCTCTGTTCACCTTCTTTTTTTCTCTAGCAAGAAGACTAGAAGCATAATTTTCTTTTAATGATATCCAAAATGTTCATGAGCAGTGATGAAATCCAAAAACATGCCATAGTGTCAGATTCACCTCTCTCTCTGCTGGAGCTGTAGTTGTTTTACTACAGGAAGTATTTTGTGGCTCTACAGTAGCAGCCTCAATTTTGTTGCCAAAGGCCCATATAGTGAAATTTGGTGGGGTTTTTTTTTCCCATCAAACTTGTTGAAAGGCCTTTCAGTGCAAACTTGATGTCAATGGCAATTACATATATGTTTACAGATTATGGCTCCAATCCCATCCTGGTAAATGTTTTTGCACATGGTTAAATCTGCATGTGTAACTGCCTAGAGAATAAAATCAGAAGTGGTGAATGTAGGAAGACAATAACTTGAACTGAACTCTTTTCTTGTTCCTGTTTAATTTTGAACCTGTTAAATCCTTGTGGGTTCAAAAGTTCACCTCAGTCTTGACCATTATTGAGCTTGGATTCTGTTTAGAAGAAACTGCAACTCCAAGTAAAGCAAAGGGTCAGAAGACAATAAATCCAACAGAATGCATAAAGTGATAAATGAAGAAGGCAGAAAGGCAGAAAAAAACAGCAAAAATAGCATATATTGGGTGAGTCCTTGATTTTATAATGTTGAAAGGTGTTTTGCTGCTGACTGCACTGAGGCTGGGATTTCTTTAGTAACACCTGGTTCAAAAACCCTGGAATTCAACCAGAATGTTTCCATTACCTGCGGTATTCCTGTGTCACTTATAATGAGCTTTGTTTTGTCGCTCTAATGCATGCTTTAGCTCCCAATAGCCCTTAGCTGCAACATGTAGCAGCCCAGTCTTTTGGGGCTGGGGGGGAAATTGAAATTACAGGAGAGAACAGCCTTTCCTCGTCTTCCTGTTTCCCCACAGAGGCTTCAGAGCCTCAAATGCATTTGTCTTTGCAACCCAGCTTCTTTGTGACTCAATTTCTTTTGTGTTTATTGAGCCCCTCTGTGATACAAATGAAGCTGGTGCCAAACATTTTATTACAAATTTCATGTGCAAAAGGATATTTCAGTGCATGTGTGTGCCTGCAGTCTTCAGTATCCTCAGCAAGGAGTTCTTGTGCTGTTAGTGCTGAATTTGAGGATTGAATCAGGGTGTCCTAAAGGTGAAGCCCAGTTTGCTTTGCAAGACATGTTGAATTTTCCCTGTGTTTCCAATAAGGAAGAAACTTTGCTGGGTGTCTTTACTTGCAAAAGCCCAGACTTATATCAGGAAAGTGCAAAAGTTATGTAGGGGAAAAGCTGCATATACAGAGATATGTAAAGTGATTTAACTCTGGTGTCTGCATAGGAGCAAGAGAGATTAGTAAGAAATAAAGATTTGTCTGATAATGTACCAAGCACTTCAGTACCTTTTGGGTTGGGATGTCAAGGCTTATATTAATTATTAATATTTTGGTATTGAGATCTTAGTACTTAACAAAATAAATTGACAGAAATCCACCCATTAGCATCATGTAAAAGGATTTCCTTCCATTTTTTCTTGCAGTAATGGAACTGAGCAGATTCCTGCTCCAGTTCTACTGAGTTTATTTTGCTGGAAATTACTCACTTCTTTTAAAAGTACTAGCATTGATTGAACAGTAAAAAGAATTAAAAATCAAAATTTCATATTTTAATACTTACTTTTAAAGCATGCAGCGTTTAAAAAGTAAGATAATTTCTCTGACTTCTTTGAGAAGCATTTCTGGTCATGAAAGAGCCCAGATTTAATGGGTTAAGTGTTTGAAAACTGAGGGAAGCGCTCCAAATATTGCAGAAAGTCTGAGGTTTTAAAGAGACACAGAAGTATTTGAAACGCTGCTTTCAAGTCAGGTCAGGGTTTTCCAGTTCAGAGATATTTCTTGTTGTCAGTAAAATAAAAATGGAAAGAAAGATCCAAGCCCTGGAAAGGAAGTCAGAGAACCTGAGTAAGCGATGATTTATCTGATAACAAAAATCCCACTACCCTAATCATTCATGGTTTCTTTCTTTGGCATGTAACAGTTAAGAAAAATCCACTGAGCACTAGTAATTCCACTATTGTGAAAGCCAAATCCTTCATTTAAACTTTTGAAACAATTTTTCCATTTACTTCCCTGCCACTCAAGCAAAGAGCAGAAATCATAAGCTCACTCATACCAGTTCACCTCTTCAATTAGAAAAGAGACAGGAGTTGCTTCCAGATGAAAAGGGGATGCAGCAGAGGAAAAATATGCTGGAAAATCAAAATTGATTGCCTCTAATAACTTCTGGATAGTGTTCCAAGCTTGGGTTGGCCACATTGGGACATCCCTAAACTTTGTGAAAGTTGAGATTTTGAGCTGCCTGCTAGAACAGAACCATCAGAGAATATTGCACCTAATTAAAGAAATTGATATAGAGAACAGAGCCAGAATTTTGTGCTATTTAAAATAATTAAATCGTAAATTAATATATTTTTAACCCAAATTTGAAAACCTAAAGCCCAGACCCAAAGTTTAAGTTCATGCCTGCTGCCAGCGCTGCCATTTGATAGTGCACCACTCTTACAAGCAGCAGGATTATGGAGTCCTTCATGTTGACACATGAAAGTTAAATGCAGAACAGTGTTTGCTCCATGATTTAGGTTTTTTTATTTGTTTTAACACCACCTTTGGCATTTGTAAAGTTATGCAGTATTAAAATAAAACCTTAATGGACAGAGTAAAAATCTGTAGTTTCAAAGCTCTCTGGTGGGAAGGTTTGCATTTAATAAATAAACTCCCAAAGCAAGGTAATTGGAGAAAATGGTAATGTAATCTTCAATCAAAACACATCTTACACAACAGAGAGAACAGTGTTGGTCTGAAACATTTCTTTAAAAGAAGAAGTTTTTTTCCCTACTCGTATCAGGCTTGCAAAGCTTTTGCATGGGCAGTTTGTCAAACAATTTTTCCTGTTTGGGGTTGGAACAGGTGAGGCTGTGCCCTCCCACTGGAAAGCAATTGTTTCTGGGCAGGCAGAGGATGTGTGATAGCATTGTCACGGTGGTTCGAGCCCCAGATCTATGGAGGCAGCACGTGTTGGGGCTGGAACTGTGTCTTTGGAGGGGACTCAGTGCATGTCAGCTGTCCTTCTTTTCCTTCCTTCCACTGTGGATAAGCTAGGGATGATGAGAATGAGAGGAATCTCTTTCTACAAAGAAACCTGAACTTTCACAGGTCCAAAGGGCAGTGTATCTCTGCCTTAACTTGGAGCCATAGATCTGAAGCACATGTTTCACATCCCTCCTGACAGGATGTGAAACAAAAACTAAAAGGCACAATTGTGCTGAACATGATGCAGGATTTCTTACTTTCTGTTATCTCTTACTTTCATTTCTTCTGGGAGAAGATGGGCCAGAAGCCTATTAGCTCAAACACTTGAATTTTTGTTCAACCTTTATCCTGAAATTAAAGAGACATATTTAAAAAAGCATTTTTGGGACTTATTCCCATAAGTCATCTAGTTTAAGGGGAGCCACTTTGATGTGGGTGCAAAGTGAGTTAGAAAAGTAATGTAAGGTAAAAAAAAAACTCCACTCACACAATGAGCTACCAGTGCCTCACTGTGAACCTGGGAGGATGTACTGACTAAGCTCTGTCTAGCTCCCTTTCCACATTTTCAATAATGATTAGGATAATGAAATGGATACTGAAATTATTATATTTGCAGTATTAATACTGATATTTTGATATATATCCAAGCTGGGGGAGTCTGAGGCTGGTTTTTGAATGGGACTTGTTTTCAAAATTGTCTTGATAAACAGAAGAAAGAGCCTGGAGCAGGAGAGTGCATTTGGTGAGACCAAATGCCGAGCTCTGAGCATGTGTGGAAATGAATACTCTGACAAACACAACCCAGGAAACACCAGCTTTATGAGAAGGGATCAAATAGGACTTTAGCATGTTAGTAGGTGAACACAAACCTGCTTTTGTGGAAAAAGCAGCTATGTCCAAGGCAGAGAAGGTGGTGTGAGGAAGGGAAATCATCATCCCCTTTGTGAAGCAATGGTGAGACTTATTCTGTGCTGGTGTGCTCTCTTTTGGGTGTGATAAGGAGAAAAAAGAGCCCTAGGGGGAGAGGTTGCAAAGGGAGCAAGATGACTTCTTGGAGACTCTCAGGAGGCTTTTTTTTTTTGCCACAAAAATGTGGCATTTTGAGGACAAACTGAACTAGGGTTGTGTAGAGTAAAAAAGGCTAAGGGAGCATGATTACAGGCATCAAATCTATAAAGGGTGGATGCACAGAGAAAGGGAATAATTTTTCCTCCCCATCCCTTTGACACAGAATTAAAAATAGTGGGACTAAACTATAGAAAATAAGATTGTTACATGCTGGGGAGCATATTCTGACAGCATGGAATTTATGGACTCAGGAGGTCGAGGAATTTCAGGCTCCAAGAAGTTTTGCTAAATGTCTGGATAAAGATGATTCCTCTTCAGAGCATTCCGTTGACAGGCTGACTGTCATGAGGCCTTAAGGTTGAAATTAAATAGTGAAAAACTATTCCTAGGGCATTTTTTTTTTTCAGGAAAGTACTAGTGAAGAAAGTTTTCCAAAGAAATAACCCCGTTATCAGCCCTCTTAGAGGTGCCTTTTATAGTTGTGCACACCCCCAACTCAAAGCACTTTCAGGGGCACTATGGATACCTCTCCTTGCTCTTTGCAGAACTCTAGCATTGAAAACTAACTAATTAGAACTAGAAACAAAGAAAACAAAACAAAATAGAATGTTTCCACAAGCTAGTGTTGTTCATACACTCTATAGTGAAAATTAAATGTAAAATCATGTCTTTTGAAGACCAAGAAGTGACACAATGGGAAAATATAATAGAGTGTAAATAGGGAGTAAAGTGTAAACTAGCAGAGCAGTGCTAAATGAAAGACTTTCCTTCCTTCAAGTGTATTCCCTTCCAGGGTAAAATATACTGCTTTACCTTGAGATTCTGTTTTATTTCATGACATTTCATCTTCAGTTTTTGTTATAGCTTTATTTCACTGCGTGCAGTGTGGATTCATCTTGTGCTTTCCAAACGTGCTGAGCAGAGAGAAATCCGTGGCATTAATTGAGAGAACTCTCTCATATAATAAATGTTTGTGAGATATATACACGCACGGCAGGAGAGGCTGGGATTTTTACCATGCAGCCTAACTTTTGGCATTTTAGGCCTACAAGTGCCAGGGTTGTGGAATTAATATCAAGTGGTTTGATACCAAGATCTGTGGGGCCCTACAACAACCAAGGGCAGGTTATTCTCTGCCTGATCTGTGGGCAGGCTCTCAGACAGGCTGTGGGGACAGGCTTGGAGTCTGTTGCTCGCAGGAGTCTCCATCAGCACTTTGGCATTTCTTTTCTGAAGAGATCTCTCTTGCAGAGGTCGGAACTGCCAGCTTGTCAGGTATTTCCCAGAATTGTCAGTCTCTCTGGGGTGCAGCAGACTGTGGTGTATAAAGCCACAGCACTGACATATCACTTACCTAGCTCTGCTAGACTTATCCTCTCGGTGAAGTATGCAAACTGTCTCTGTCTTGTGCAGCATTTGCATTATCTAAACCTCACTGTGTGCGCTGTGGTCCTTTTGCCTTTGCAAATGCTGTTTAAATATAGCATCCATAAATAAATGTTAAATAATTCATGAACATAATTTTGTAAATTCTGCTAGGCCACACCTCTCTAGGGGCATATTTATGAACATGCGTCAGGCTGGAATCAATGCGTCTGCCAAGCGTCCTACCTCTGAGGCAGAATTCCCACATCTAGCCCAAAATGCTGCAAACGACTCTGATTCCACTTCACTAGTCATCCATCATACTGTCACTTTAATTCAGATGCTGCTACTTGTTTTAATAACATACATCTTACACAAAGAATATTGCTAACACAAGATTCTTGAGGTAGATTTTTACAGCCTCATAAAATGGTATTAACCCTTTGATCCCTGATATTCTTTTCATACAGCTTTTTTTTTATGCTTATCAATAACCCGTGTTCGTGGGGTCTATTCATGCTGGAGAATCCGACATCAATCACTGCAGTAAAAATATTATTCCTCCAGCATTACCCTAAAGAATTATGGAAAGAATAAAAGTGTTATTGCAGGAATTATTTAGCAAACAATAGATGGATAAAATGTATTATGGTAAGTGTTAAATTATATCACCACATTACAGAAAACTACCTGAGATAGCACAGAAGGTAGTTCAGTGCTTTTTCTAAGTAGTTCAAAGAGAACAATAGCAGAATCCCACAAAAGATTTTACTAGGAAACCCTGGGATGACAAGGCAAATGATGTATTATCACATAAAATGATAGTTTACAGGGGAAAAGGAAAATTCTGCTTGCCTATTTCTGAGTTGCACCTGGCGATATTTTGGGAGTGAGAGGAGGTGAATAGTAGTAATTTACACTTTGCTGCTTAACACTCAAATGTTTAAGGGATTTACTCCTTAGGTTTTTTTGCATGTCTTTATGTCTTTTTCCTTGTGTTGTAACAGAGCAACATGGACTATGCAATTTAAAAAAAAAGAATATTTTGCTTCTATTCCAAATAAAGAGCACCGAGTTATTTCTTTCTTCCTTCTCCCTCTTCTCCCTGCTGTTTTTCCTTTGAGGTCAGGACCTGGAATTAGGAAAGGTTTTTACTGCAGTGCTTCATTAACCCAATTACTAAAATCATGCCAATATTTTGGGTAAAATTAAGGGTACCTAAACAAGGTTGGGGTCCATGATTTCACCAAGTAGACTCTTATCATTTAATGCAGATTTAGAGAGGGGAAAAAAAAAAGCATAATGTTGCACTGGGCTCATGGGATTCATTTGATCAACATGATTAAATTATTTCCTTACTCAGCTAGAAGGAAATTACTAGTAACCAGACATTATGTGTCTGTTAATTATGTGCAATAAGGTTCTCTGCTATCACACCACCTCTTGCATTCATGTTCTGTGTGTCTTAAAGATATTTTCATTTTTTAAAATCTAAATACTGAAAAGGGACAGCTCTAATTTTCTTTCCCTTATTTAATAAATACCTAAGACGCCAAAAAGCACTTGTAAGAAGCAGCTGTTTGTCCTTCGGGTAATCATAGGTAAGTTTGTGGAGGTGGCATGCCAGCATTTCTCATGTTTTTGGTTGCCCCCACCAGGATTTTTTTCTTGTGTTGCAATCACTCATTTTTATAAATTGGATCATTTATTATTGTAAGGAATGAGAAGGACAGTTTGCCAGAGACCTGTAATTTAGCTTGAAATAGTTAATCTCCCTGATGCAAGATCTGCTCACCTATATGTTGTCTTTGTGCCAGATCTACATTCTGCTCTGATGCTGCCCAATCTAGGATTTCAAAAGGATTTTTTATAAAGGAAGAAACATATGGCACAAGAGAGGCCTTATTCTTTTTCTAATGAAATGATGGGCTTCTGTTTCATATTAAAGTGTTAATAGGTCTGAAATTAGGTCTCAAAAAAGAGAATAGTGCTTTTAAAATTCTTAATATGATTCATTATCTGCAGTCAAAACCAGATGACATTTATTTTTATCCCAAAAATAAAAAAAGCCAAGCCACAAGGAAAAAAAAAATTAAAAAGAAATCCTGGATTCCGGCTCTGATTTATCGAATGGAAAGCTCTTTAGAATCAGAGCCTGGGCTGGAGGCTGGAGGTTTTGTTCGAGTTTGAGAACCTTCATATGTTTTTGAAATCTAAACAAATATTTCAAAGAAGGTGGTGTCACATTTGAAGTAAGTGATCCTATTAGGCACTGGGACACGGCTGCTTTGTTGAAGGACTGGGCAGCATTTTATGTATGATAGTGTGGTGTACTGCTAATACACCGAGACATCACTTTCATCTGAAATGCCGATAGGACTGAACTTCTCTCATGCACTTTGCCTTTCAGTGTTAATAATGAATGAATAAAAGTTCAGAGGATAGAAGCTAAATGGATATTGTACTTTAAAAAAAAAAAAAAAGAATTTTAACTAACAGCATGCCAAGCTATTCGGAAATGAGCGAAAGGCAGTAAGTGGACAAATTTGTTAAGAATGGTTGGGAAGGCTGTAGCAAGGCATTTGTATGAGTTGCACTGGCATAAAACACTAGGAATTTCAATACAATTAAAAATGCATATGAATTAGAAATAATGAAGGTTTGATGACATTTTCTTTGTTATTGGGATTTTGGGTGCAATCTGTTTTGTCACCGTTAGCTTCCATAGGATAACCATACCTCTTAACCATAATCTCTTCCATACCTTGCTATTTGAGATCACTCTTTTTCTCTGTGTCTGCCAGGAAAGTAACTGGGAATCTAAAGGGCTTTGTAGAATCTTGGGCATTGCCAATAGGCAGCCTAGAAAACGCTTTCTCTGGAAGCATCATCTGGCTGATGCCTTCGGACTTTCTCTTTCTGATTATTAAAAACCACCAAGCTTCAGTGGCAGTGGTCTCTCTTGACCAAGATTCTTGTTGGTGGTCCCAGAATCCTCATTAACAATCATCCTCATTATTAAAATGTCAGCTCATGTCTAGAGCAGGTCCAGCTCAGAGCATTCATCAGCACTTGTAGCACGTGGCAAATAAGAGCAAGGAGCAAAACCAGCCTGAGGTTTTATGTAAACCATACCAAAGGCTTCTCTTCCTTAGTCTGCCTCTTGCCTCTAGGTGCTGTAACTGCTTACCAGGCCCTTAGAGATGCTCTCAAACCTGAGTGGAAATGGTTGTACATACGTAGGGCTAGTTCTCAGTTGTGTCAAAGTCACAAAACAACTATCCTCAGCACTTTTTGAGGGATACAAAAAGAATTATATAGCAAGGAGCTAATCCCAAAATGATGTGCGTGTATGAGGAGAGGTACGTCTGACATTCACATTAATACCAAATGAGTTCATCATGATTAATGTTATTACATTAAATATCGAAGGAATTAATAATGATTAGACCATTATTTTAAAGGGTTACCAGCATGACACCAGCTCATTTTTTAACTGCTGTAGACACTTGGGTTTGTACTTTTTTTCTGTCTGTGCATTTTCAGTCCTCACCTCCTTTGACCAAATATACTCACTTGGAATTTCATCTTACTAAATTTATGATTTTATGGCTGTGTTTCCTGTCAGGACTAAATTCAAGTCCTGATGAAGTCATTAGAAGCTTTGTTATTCACTTCATTGCTGAAGGCTGAGGCTGAGGTTTGATCCTGATTTCCGTGGACTGACAAGCACTGTTTCCATTGGTTTCATTGGGCTTTTATATGCCCCCTTGAACCTAGAAAAAAAGCTAAGTGAGTAATAGTTTGGAATCTGTTAAATGTGTTTTTAGAGGATCTTTGCTTGAAGGACAGTTCTTTATGTGCATTCTTCTACCTTAAAAAAACAATTAATTACTTCATAGAGATCAGTAAGAAAGTCCAAATTACATGTGTAGCGTTATGCTTTAAATAAAACCGCCTTAACTAAAGGAAAAAAAAGAAAAAGGTGAGATGCAGACTTTGCAAATAGGAAAAATGCCTGAAACAGATGATTAAGAGCTATGTGTTTTACAGGAATTGCTGCCAACACTTGGGTAATCCACTATTTCTTGATGCACAAATAGTATTTTATTCCACATTTTTAATAAAACTAAAGAAGTCAAAAGATCTCATAAATTATCTACTCAGTAGAAACTACTAAAACCTACTAAATCTGTTTTGAAGTACTAAAGTCATATACAGTATTTTAAAGTGGTGCACATCAAAATATCATTTATAAACGGGGAGAAAGCAAATATTTTTCTGTTTCTAATTCAAAATTCTTATATAAAAGAATAAATCTTGTAATATTTATCTGCTTTTCTTTACTTTTAGCCTATGCTGATTTTTTAAAGTCCTTGGCTATGATTAAATTGCTTCTTGATCAGCTGCTACTGCTTAGTCATTTCAAACCTTTCACAGATATGAGTTGCAGTTTGGCTGCCATTTCTTCCCAACTTTAACTGTTAATAATTTTTCTGTGCTTTATAAAATGGGAACTTATGGGTTTACCTTTTCTGTTCTGTAGTACAAGAAAATAAAGAAAAGAGGATTAAACAGTTTGAAATTTGTTACAAGGTTGCTTTTCCTATAGGTTTTCCAGCTCTGTCCAAGGCATACAAACATCTTCAGCAAAATACATCGATGTATATCTTTATATTAAGAAATTAAACATGAGAGGGAGCATTCTGTGGCAGTAAGGCTCTTGGGCACAATGCTACTCACTTGAATATCATTACACACTTTTACCTTCAAAAATGAGATGGTTGCACAGAGGCTCTCTGTTGGGAATGGTCCTTGATCCATGAAAACACCCAATCCTTGCCAAGGATTTGGCCAAGGGAATGGTGGATAGCTTGGGTCAGAACAGGCAAGGAAAGCAATAGGTGGTCAAGCAGCAGAAGTGGTGGAGATGTTGTTTGTAAAGCACAAAAGTCCCTTGTGTCGCTCTTCCTGCCAAACACTGGTTCAGAGACGATTTTTTCTTCTTCCAAGTGTTTGGGTCCGTGTTCACTGTGTCCATTTTGTACCCTCGTGCACTGATTTTTCAGGTGAGTGATACCTTTCAGCTGATGTCAGTGGGTAATGGTAACACTTTCTGTCTCTAAAAATCTTGTTGTAGAAGTCTGAACATAAAGGTTGGGGTCAAAGTCTCCTGTTTATTACTCTCTATTTAAATCTACACTTCTACCCAATGGAAAGCATTAAGATTAGTGTATATTTTAGTGTACAAACCTCGAGTAGGCTGATTTTCTGTATCAGAGCAGTGTATTCCACCTGAAAAATCTAAGTCCAGTTGTATTTAGCCAGATCAACGTGTTATATATTAAACACTCTCTAAACTGCATTATTATCAAATATAAAGACAATAAAATAATGTACAATGAGGTCTTTTGTGCAGAGTAATCTGTCTGCTGGAGACAGCCTTGTCAGTAATGATATAGAGAGATATCACTGTTTGTTGTTCTTCAGTTATGAGTGGAATTCTCTGCTCTAAATATACCTGCAAAATGTTTATAAAAAATAGAATACCCTGCTTTCAGATTTGGATGGTGTGGTGAGCTGACTTAAGAAAAGTTCAACTTCATGAATCTGCTTTGAAAAGTGCATTGAGGTCCACTGGTATGTTGCACAAATGCAAGGTATCAAGTCTGCTAGGAGTATTTTGAATTATTATAACGTAGAATCAAACCCCTGTGTGCATGCTTTAGTTCTGGTTGGTCACTTTGTTTTGCTACAGGGATGCCTAGAGGTTCCTGAGAGATTTCTGCTCCTTGCAGCAGCAGGCTCAGTGCAGGGAGGATACCTCAGAAAGACATCCTGCTTGACTGCCATCTGGACTGTGGCTCAAGAAAAAAGGTTGGAGAAGGCTGTGTGTGGAAAACCTTCCAATGTGGTGAGGGAAAAGGATATGACCAGGGTGTTGTCTCAGGGCTTTGCTTGCCTGGCTGGTGCCAGGTGTTGGTTTTCTGAACACTTCTAAGGACCGTGGAGGACATCAGTGTGAGTTGTGTCACTGGCTCCAGGAGAAGCAGACTTCCACGGCTCCAGCACTTGTCAAAGCTCCTGTGATAGAGGAAGGTTTAGAAGTGTGGCAGGGGCACCAAACACCTTGTGTTGTTCCCTGAGAGGAGAGGCAGGGATGGCAGCCTCGGCTGGTGCCTTGGCAGAGCAGCCGTGGGGCTGGGACCTCCATCTCCCCACACTGACGTGGCAGATGGTGTTGACAGGCTCACCTGCCCCCCTGCCTTCCCTGCAGTGGGTCAGCAAGACTTATAGCAGCCTAAACTGGAAGAGTGTTACCTACTTAAACTGTTTTTCTGACTTAATAAGAATTTTTCATCTATAGCAAGCCAGTTTAAAATATTGTCTATACACAAACAGTCATTCTGAATAATAGGCCTGCACACAGTAAATGTCAGCTCTTTAAATCACAGAGGACTTCGGAAGCAGAGTAGAGAATGCTTCATAACAGTTTAAACTTCAGCCTCCCATTTATTATGTATGTGTTTATAAATCTCTGAGGGGTGCTCTTTTCCCTTCTGGGAAGCCCAAAGGAGCAGAGCTGTTTGTCAGCCTGGCTGGGTGGTGCGTGGTGCTGTGGCTGCTCCTTTGCATTCTGACCCCATTTGGTTTCAAGGTTGGTATCCAAGGCTGTGCCTGAGGAAATTTTATTTTCTTTTCTCCTAATAGCAGCATACAGGACCTTTTATTTCTAGGAAGATAGTACTGGCAGAGCAAAAAAGTGACGAGGGGTCAGCAGAGCACTGTTGTGCTGTGTTTTTCTTTTTAAGCTGAGCATGAGTGATCACCTCTTTTAGAAAAGGGCTCTCCGTTTGCCACAGAGGAAGAGTGTAAAGGTATCTTGCTCAGCCATGGCATTGAAAAATTTCTTCAGCATTCCCATCTATCTTGGTTAGTATGAATACTTTAGCATTAAATGGAGAAAAGGAGAATCCATCAATAGTTAATAACTGACCTTAAGATAGGAATTCAAAGTTCACTACAATTAAACCCAAGTGTCAGCAGAACCCACAAGGGAGGCTATCAATATATTTGACTATACCCACGCAGAGATGGCAGATTTAAATTCTATAAGGGAAACGACTGTGCATTATTCCTAATAAAAACATATTCTTGCACTGTCTGATATCACAGACAAAACACAGAAGTTCTGTGTTATGAATGATAGTAGGAGAAAGCATACTGAAAAGCAAATGTGATTCTGGATGGAATTTCATCACATGACTTTATTGTAAACCAGATGTTTGTCAGATTCGGTGGGAGAACGTATCCATCTTGAAATTTTTAATAAGGTTACATAAAGGATTAAAAACAAACATTTACAATACATAGGATTTAAAGGTAATTATATTTCTCTTAAATTGGTTATTTGCTTGCTAGATTGTTAAAAATATTTACATAATCTATCTATGGTGCAGTGCACCTCATGGATGGCTTCTTTCATTATGTTGTTTGATGTACATCCACAGCTTCAGAGAAACAAAACATAAAGAGACTGTTCCACAGACATAAACAATGCATGTGATAGAAAAAATATGCTCCATTATTGGGGAAAGAAAAAATGGGATCTGCAGCCAAATTCAGGAGTTCTGGGGTAGGATTCTGATGCCTGGAAGAGAGAATTACACTTCTCTGTGAAAAGCCCTCACTGCAAGGGAAGCTGGCACTGGGTAGGATGAAGATAGGTTTTTACTCTCGCTGCTGCAGCTGTTTTTTCCTTCAGTGTCTTCCCCGATCTGAGAAAGGAAAAGAGAGAATAAAGGCTGAAAAAATGACAGAGAAATGGGAGAAAGGGACTCTTTGGTTTGCAGCTGAGACTTCATGAGAGATTGCTTCGCATTTTTGGATTTGTTCATGCTAGCTTCCTTTTCGTACCTGTGGTCACTCTTGTGGGGCTACATTCAAGGTCACTAACTCTCAAGATTATTTTCTCTAGTATTATTTTTATTGGCAGACAATTTACAAGGAAACTTCATGGCAAGATGTATCAAGTGTACGCAGAGACGTACACATTGATGCTGCATCAGTATAACACTACACTGGCCTCAAAAAAAAAAGCTGACCAAATCTATGTGATGAGTCTGAAGTTTTTACATGAAATCACATTTAAAAGGATAGGAAGATGAATTCATCATAGTCCCTGTTTTATTTTGGGAAATAGTCTTTCACTCAGCGGATTTCTGATTCATGGGGAGCAGAGACAAAGTAAATTAAACTGGTAAAATAGGATAATAACTTCTCCTGTGACATTCTCTTCTGTGTAGCTACAGGATGTGTAAGTCCACTTGGACTTCAGTTGTGATGTTTTATACACCAACAGACTTATTGGGGATGGTAGCTGTAGCTCTTTGATCATTCCTGGTACCAACAAGGTCAGGTGAATGCAGAATCTCCATGAAGTCAGAGGACAGTATTAATGTTGAACTATAACAGACTAAGCCCAGGAAGTTGGTTGCTCAATGTGGTGCTAATTCAACCACATTATGGATCGTTTACAGCCCAGATGGATTATTACAAATGAAAGATATTGCTGATGATTGCTACAGTCAAGTTAATGATGTGATAGAGGTGTTGACACTCCCTGGCTGTACTGTGCAGCTGTAACTTGTTGTCACACTCTTCTTCTGGCTGCCTCTTTCCCCTCCCCAAGCCCTCGTGCATGGCATAGCCTGGGAGGGTTCAGTATTGCCAGCTCAAAGAGCAAGGAGATGTTAATTTTTCCTGCAGAATAGTTCAGCGTGCAAGAGGGATTTCGAATTCAGAGCCCTTAACTATAGACTTTAATAGAATAAAACCTAGATACCACAAACTTCTCAATGGAAGACAGAAAAAGTTGTCTTTTAGTACTCTGAGTCACAGAACATGCTTTTTCTCATTTTTTTGCTTGGGACAGGGTAGGTTTGGGACTATGATGCATGTATAACTGGGAGAGAGAAAAAAAATAGGGTTACTGGAAAATTGTGAAAGTCCTGAAGAAATTTTCTGCAGCTGCCTCCCTGATACTGACTGGAGAGTCTCCATCAGTGTAGGAAATCCCACAAATGTTTTGTGAGTAAACTTTTAGTATTTTTCCAGCAAATCCTCTACACTATGTAAGATGGGCTCGGACATCAATGTCTAGGTTTACATTTAGGCTTGATAACAACATCACAGTTGCTCTGTTGAGATACAAAAATGTATCTCAAAAGCTCAAAGCAGGACAATTGCTAAGAGGTATTTCTTGTATTGAGTAATGTAATTGTAAAGCCTTGAGATTGTCTTGGAGAATGTTACCAAGTTTAAAATGTCAGCCAAGATCAAAGCATAGTGATCATAGTGAAAAATGTATTGCTGGAGAAGAGAATCAGGGGTGGGGGGTAGGGGACCCCTCCTAGGAGACTGTGTCCAAATCCTGTGCCCACTTATCCCTCACTCTGCCCCTTGACCATGTCAGCTAATCTCATTTTAGAGACATAGCACAGGAAAAGATAAAACATGAAATAGCTGTATCTGACTTACTTTGAATGTCTGTCAAGTTTCATGTCTTTTAAGTCCTCAACAGATTTATTTCACTTGTATCAGTCACTCTGTGACAGGTCTACATAAATCAGAAAGCAGCCTGGGAGAAGGTCTTTCAGTTGCCAACTTGCCTGTATCACAGACTCCCACAGAGTACATAGTTATACATGTATATGCAGAAGGGATTTGAGATTCAGTATAATCACCAAGGAGTGTCGCTTTCCTCATAGCTATATACCCAGAAGAGCTGGATGAAAAGGTTAGACTTATCTGTCAGGTTTTTTGGGTAAAACAAAGGATCTTGTCCATTCAGGCTAAATAAGGTGTAATCTCATCTGCATGGGTCAAATATTTCAAGTTCATTTACCAATTCACTGGGCAAATGTCACAAGTTCCAGACAGACTTAGTACAGAGCCATGCAATCTATCAATACTTAAGCATATTGGAGGGGGAGCATCATGGCTGGGAGTGTTATTTATTCAGTGAAGCACAGGCTAAACTGAACAGCATGCTTTGGATAGAGAGAGTGGGGGTCTACCACTCATCTTTCCAATGAGCATTTTTATTTCCATGTAGAGAGATTTTGTACTCAAAAGAACTGTAACAAAAGCTGTTTAGACTCACTTGCCGTCCAAGTGTATAATTTCTCCCGGTTAGACCATGAAGTCTTAAGGAAAACAAGTTTTTGCTAATAATTTTCAGTTCAGACTGGACCTGTGTGGGCTTATAAGGTCATTCGCTTGACTGAGCAACCGCGGACGTTACACAGTGGGAAGTGGGCAGGGCTAGTGCTTGACAGCTGTTCTTGGGAGTGATGGCCATATGTATCCCTTGCCACAGGACTGGTTTTCTGATTGAGATCATTCATTTGTGGAAACACTTGCCTGCACTCTGAGGGATGATGCTGTAAATTCAAAATAACGTGGAGATGCGTTGGGTTTACGCGGGCGTGAGCGGGCTCTGCTGGTGTCTGCCTGACAGCTCCAGCTGGCACAGGGTCAGATGTCCCTCTAAACCATTCCCTTCCACCAAGGGGTTATCATTGTCAGGAAAAGGTGCAGAATAGTGTCTTCTCTAAGCAGCAAGATTGCATTTGTATGCTCCCAATAAAGCCTTTTCATTGACTTAGTGGTATTGCATGACAGTGAGAAAAGCCTGTGGTCAGGTAATGTGCTGGGACCTGGCTATGCTTATAGGAAAAGTATTTTTGTGTCTTGCCACTCTGTTTCCCTCTTTCTTTCTCCCTTGGTCTGACTTATCCTCTTGCCTTGTAAGCTTTGTTATCACTGAGAATGCCTTTTATTGTGCCTAGATACAGTGTCTATCAGAATGATCTTGTTTGATATCTTCATTTCACAGATGAAAATAACCAAGCACTCAACAACCCTTAAAGGCCTTTGCTAAGGTTGCAGAGTGAGGTAATGTGAGATTCATGATTGCCTGTACACACTGAATTCAGCTTTCTTGTGCATATGTGTCAAGATACAATCTTTAGTGGTGTGTTCACTCATTATTCCTTCCACAGGCCACTTCCCTAAGCTGTAAGCCAGTTCTAACTCACCTGTGCTTTTCTAGGTCTTTAAACTAGCATCCTGAAAGCACTGAAATGCTTTGGTGACAACATTCATATGAGCCATCAGTATTCCTGGGAAGCCCAGGATGCACAGCATTCTGAAGTATTTGCTGTTTATTTTTAGAGGGCTAAAATAAAAAAGGTCAAATTGTAGATCTATCTGTGCAGAGTATGCTCAATCTGTGAAGCAAGCAGGTTCTCATCATGTAGTGCTCCTGTCTCCAGGATAAGGCTTCATCTCTGCAGAGCTGAGGCGATCTCAGCAGGTGTCCAGGGCAGGTTCTTACCTACTCTCTCTTCTGCCTCGTGTGTTGTGCCAAAATACATGGCTCATTAACCATTAGGGGACAGAGACAACCCTGAAGTTACATGATACTGGTGTGCTTTCACCTGAGCTGTCAATATGGGTATGTTTTGAGTTGGTTCTCTCCTGTGTCATGGCTGATGGGAGAGAAGAGGGTTCATCTACACTTACAGGTAATTACCACGTTGTTGACATAGTGGAAATGTAAGCAGTCTGCTCTGTCTGCAGCTTAGCAGATATCAAGGATGCTGTCTTCAAGCAGTTCCCTTTCTCCTTCCACTATCCTTTCCCATTTACAGGTTTTTATAGTTTTCTTGGTGAATGCTCCCCAGTATCTCAGAGGTGCAGAATGACTACCTGGACAACTCATGTTCCATCAGCTTTGTCTGTCCATGACTTTTGGGTCTTACACAGCTTTTTTCCTGATTGCCCTGTAATAAGGCTGGAGAATATTTTCGAAGGGAGAAGATGTGGTATTGCTAACATCTAATCCTTGTATGCAGCTGGAATTTTTCCTGTTCTTGAATTCTTGCCCAGAATCCACTTTAACACATGGAAACAGTGAGTGGCTTCATAATTGGCTATCCAACAGTATAGTTAACACCAGCTTGTTAAATAGAGGCATGGAGTCAAGCTTGCACGTCTGTAGGGCTTCATTAAGCCTTTATTTCCATTAGCACTTCAGTCCACAGCATCTGTAAATTCATAATTTAAATCCCCACTTTTTAAACTTACCAGACAGTGATACACTAAATCCAGCCTGATTTTGCCTACCCTTGCAAAGGTGCAAAACTGCTATGGAAATAAACAAAACAATTCTTCGTGAAGTAACCATCGGACATGCTGTGGCTGTTTTTTGTAAAGCTGTTGTCTTTCATCAACTGGTTTTTCAATAAGGTTTTGAAAAGCCATTCCTAATTGTGTAAATATCAGAATATAATTGTCTTTCCAATTTCACAGCTTATCAGAAGGAGCAAAAGGGAAGGGGGGGAAACTCTGGATATTTCAAAGACAATAAGTGCATTTGATGTAATGGTCTATGATTTTTGTCTTTTTTTTGTTTAGCCCAGCACTGAAGAAACAGATGGTAAGATTTTCTAGGAAGCTTAAAACAGAAGCCAAGCTAATACAAAACTGTTCAGCTATCAGACAGGGTAAATCCATTCTGTCGCTTTTTTTTTTTTTCCCCCAAATCACAACCCATCAAAAGAAAGGTTTAGCTTCATAAAAAGATATTTACCAGGAAGCTTTTTGCAAAGAAGAAGGGCATGCTTTGTTAAACCAGATGCATTTTATTTTTCCTGGAACCAAGATTTATGAAAGCAGTATGCTCATATTTCTCCATATACAGTAATTGGAACTCATTATGCTAATTGTATTTCCATTATCACTAATTAACAATCATAGTGACCTGGCCCACAGTCTAATTTGTCTTTAATCTGTTTTGGTATAGGGAGTTTTACCCTGTAATTTCAAGGTGATAATTCTATTCAGCACAACTTTATTGAATAGTGAAATGTAATACTTGTAATACTCAGGGCTGTTCCCATTCAGATAGTTCAAAGGGAACAGGAAGTGAATTTATACCTGTCCATGCTGCTGTGTTACTGGATCTGCCTCCCTCTTGCACTCTGTTTAACCTACCTGTGTCTAACTTAACCTGTACACAGCTTATCTAGAGTACCTGGAGGTTGGTCAACACTTGCTGATGAGATTTGTGAGCTGTGAAAGAATGTGTGTGTGTGTTTACTCGTGGATAAATCTGTGGGAATTTGCCATTTTTCATTTTGTGACACTTCACCTGCAGGAAAACAGGATTTTCCTTAAATGGTGTTTCTGGTGTAATATAAAATACTTCCTATGTCCTGAGGGGTAAGAAAACCCTCTGAGCTTAGCATGAAATGTGTTGTGGTCTTTTTACTTTTTTTTTTTTTCCTTTTTACCTAAACAACAACTAAAGGCTTGTTTGCTTTTTCTCCAGGGCTTCCCAGCACTCAGACGTTTCAGGGTTTTTTTCTGCAGTTTCAGTGTGAGGGAAGTGAGCAGTGCTGTGCCACTGGGGTTTCACAAAACCTGCTGTACTGCTCATCCCTCTAGAGTCAGTGTCATAAAAACATTTTCAGGGACTTATTTCAGGCAACCTGCCTGGTTTTCTCTGGTGTTGCCCACCTACTGCTCTTTTTCCTCTGCTGATTCACTGGCTGCACATTGCTGCTGATGTCATTTTGCTCCCATCTTACCCACTGATTGACTGATACCAATAATACTGTGCTGTGCAAACCTCTCCTTAAATCTTAAGCAAGCCAAAGCTGGTTTCTTGGCTTCCTAGCCACCTTTCAGTGAGTTGGGTACTAAATTTATCTGATAAGCTATCCTATTGCATACCCTTTGTACTGCCCGTGGTGTGCTTTGTCAGTGGGGACTTCAGAAGCTGGGAGTGACTCTAATCTGAGCCTAATCTTTCTGTCCCAGCTCTCTGAGCAAACCAAATTGTATGATTTGGTTTCAATGTAGCTTAAAAGCTTTACATCGCCTGTTGTTTTGTCCCTGGATGGATATGAATATATATATGTGGTGATATAAATATACACATATTTTCCTCAAAACAGTTATTTTCCAAATTATTTTCTCTTGTTGCAGCTCTTTTCCCCAGTGCTTTGGTCTCCCTCTACATGCCATTTGCCTACTTTAGGATGAGGTGAATCACATCACTGTCAAAAATCTTCACGTCTCCTTTTTTTCACACCGGAATGTGCAGCCTTCCAAATCCACAAGTGAGCCCTGTTTCCACGTGACCCTTCCCCAGGGAATCATCTAAAGCCTCCCCAGGTCCTATCCCACTTCAGCTGCCTGGGCAGCACAACCTTTGCATAGTAAATGCTCCTCTTTCCCCAGCACATAAATCAAAGTGTATCACCTAATCGACAAAATAATCTTAATCAATGCTTTCACCGTCTGGCTTTCCCTCGCAAATATAACTCCCTGTTGATGTTTCCCATCCTCCCTTCTGTTATACCAGATGGTGTGTGTTCCAGTCTTTTTATTATCCTTCTCTGACCACGACACTTTGCTCAGTCCAGAGATCGTCATACTGCATCCCCTGAGTGTTCTCATCAGCAGCTCTGTCCTGCTCGTTGCATCTTGATGTTTCAAGCATTGTGCACTAATGACCCTCTTCTTCCCTCCTCCTTCACACTGATATTGTTCACAGGATTCATTCCCACAGGTTGATCAGCTGATACCAGGTAACACGTGTGCTTTAACCATCACACATCCTAAGTGACCTCTGCATAAATGTTGGCAGCATGTGGACTGATTTTGTTCTTCTGTTTTACAGGTTGTTAAATTCTTCAGGATAGATTCAGAAGACAGAAACCTCTTCCTTTTTTCCTTTTTTTTTTTTTTCCTTGTAGAAGATTGCAGAAGTTGATCTGCTTCACATTATCTACAATTATGTTGTTGTTTCTGGGCAGGATGACAGAGCAACATAAGCATCGGTCAGAAGAACTGTACAGATTTGATTTATGGCTTTGTCTTTCTAAGGTGTTTACTCTGAGAAACAAGCATCATGTTTGTGTTAAGGGTAAAGGGAAAAAGCAGGGCAAGATTTTTTCAGCCAGAGCCCCTACTGGAATATGGCACATTAGAGAGTGTTTTCTGTGGCATTCAGGTTAAGCAGTGTAAGATAGGTTCAGTCTAGTGTTAGCTTAGTTCATAGGTTTTTTCTGTGCAAGTACCCAAATCTTTGTTGTTCTTATCCTTCTCTATCAAAACAGTGGTATTTTATATTCTTTTCTGCTCTTATGTGCCCTCCAAAAAATTTGACCTCCCTTCCTGAAGTGCTATGGCAGAATAGCACTCTGTGAACCCAAGACCTGTGTATTCTGTACAGCCTGTTCAGAGCCTCTGCAGCAGCAGACCCCAGGCTGAGCAGCTCCAAGTTCAGCCAGGCCAGCCTTCTTTTGAACCATTTGGATGGGGAAAAGCAATCTGCCTGGACTTCCCGGCCCTCCAGGCTGCAGTTCCGCTCTCCAGGAGAACATGCTCGCTTAATACAATTTGTAGCAAATGTAATAGACGTGTGGAGTTGAAAGAGAGGCTGAGGATCTAAATTGCAAAGACCACAAATCAGTTACTGAGTAGATAGATATGCTAAGTGAGCGCCATTTTTCTGAAGTGTCTGACAGAACTGGAAATCACAATGCAGAGCGATTTTATCACAGAGGATTTTCAATTTGTTGTTTAGAAAGATGGGTCAGTAAGCATCCACTTTATCCCTAATGACTGAAGAATGTAAATAATCTTGTTGTAACCATTTTTCATGTACATTTTCTGTCTAGATGAGGTATATTGCCTTCTAGGTATTTTTTTTTCCCCTATCAAGGGTCATAAAGGATTTTTTTTTGGCCTCCTGTTAAAAGAGGCACTGCAGACTAATAGCTCTTTCAGTCATCATAGAGGTTGATGCAGCTAACGTTTTAAGTGGTATTGTCTGCCAGTAATACTTAATCCTATTGTCAAAGACTGCAGTGCACAGAGAATGTGTTTTCCTTGGAAAGGTAGCCTGTAGGGAAATGTAATGACTATTTAACTCTTAAGCCAAGGCAAGGACTGTACCCTAGCATCAGAAGGGTTATACCAGCCACTCATTCCTAGAAGAGCCTAAATTTTGCCTTCTAATTTATTCTGCTTCGTAACTATTCAATAAAAATATTTAACAGCTCTGGGGACTCGTATCACACTCTTTTACTTGCAAGTTGCTGTTTTTGGAAACACAGTTCCTTGCCTTTTTTTTCCTCCACTGTTCTTTTGGCTGATGGTGAAAGAGGTCTGTACTCTGATACAGGATTATATATTCAGAGAGGGAAAAAAATGTGGTCCATGTAACTCTGATGAGGTAGAACAATTACTAGGATTTTACAAATAGAAGGGACCTTTGCAAGCTAATGGCCTGTGTAACATCACTCATGCCATTCCCTAAAACTTCCTTGAAGTCCAACACTTGTAACTTACCTTCAGACACCTTTTATGACTTTGTTGACACAACTTGGATTTATAAGTTTTCAGTGATGGAGCACCAATTGCAACCTTTAATTGGTTGTCTTCCCTGTAAAGAAAAAAAGAAAAAAAAAAGGAAGTGCTCCATATTCTGGACCTTAATTTGTCTAATTTGAACTTCAAGCTATTGAATCTTGTTAAGCCTTTGTCAGCTAGATTGAAGAGTCATCAATTATCAATTTTCATTCCCTTTGATAATAGACACTTATAGACTAATAAATTATCCTTTAACCTTTTCTTCATTAAGCTAATAGATTGAGCACCAGGAGTCTCTCACTTCCAGGCATATTTTCCATTTTTTTGTTCATTCGTGTGGCTCTGAATTCTCTCTGATTTTTATCTGATTTGATGTGTATGTGCAGTAGGTCCTCCACCATAATCAAGGATGGAGTTCCATTGTTTTCCTCTATGCCTTCTTGCAATTCATATTTGTTTAGCAACAGATCACATTAACTACCAATTTTTTTCCAGCAAAGTCTCCCACAATGATTATTCTCAGTTGCTTCTTTAGTACCATTCACAAGAACAGAATAATTTCTGTCAATTCAGTTTTGTTCCTGGCTGTATGACCTGACATTTCATCAGTTTGAAATGTGCATTGTGGGCTCAGCAATGCAGAGAGGTCACCAAACAGTCCAACTCTGAATTGTTTATTTGTTGCTTCTGAGAATCATATGACAAGGTGCTTGATCCCTGTTTCATAGAACACTGGTCTTCTTAGGTGAGAATGGACAATGCATTTTATTTAGTTTGTTTTAATGAACTTTTTAACATTGTGCAACATTTACATCCCTTAACTACTCAGTGGAAGTATTGATGAAAGTGATGAAAATGGAATTGGCATTTTGAGGAACCTAGAACTGCAATGTAGCCCTTCAAAGATACTGAAATAAAATTCTCCTGCTAGCAGAATGCTTCAAACACAGTTTGCATGAAATTCTTCTTTTCCTTGCATGAACCTTAATTTTTAGAAATCCAATCTCTTATAATTTTACCTGAAAATTATCTGCAAATCTGCAAAAATATTCAAACTAGATTGAAAAGAAATATTCAGGGCAGGGAGGAAAACAAACTTTTTTCTCTGGGTTTTTATTTCTTTTCTGGCAGAATAGTTCCATAAATTTGTTTTTTTTTTTTAAATTAAGACTGTGGTCAAGATTTAATCAAGTAAGGTACTTAAGCACAGAATTTTTGAGGTTGCAGTGGAGAGTTTACAGTTTCTCATTGAATAGATGTCCTGGTTTTGTTGGGACAAATATTTATTTTCCTGTAGTGCTGTGTTTTGGGTTTAGGATCAGAATCTTTGTAACACTTATGTTTTAGAAGTCGCTGAGCAATGTTTACACTAAGTGAGGCTTTTCCAGCTCATCCTACTGCCTGGCCAGTGAGAAGCCTGAAGTGCACAAGAAGCTTGGTGGGGGCACAGCGAGGACATCTGACCCAATATGGCCAAAGGGCTGTTTCATAAAATATGATGTCACACTGAACAAAAAAAATTATGGGGAGTTGTCTGGGGTCTGCTCCTCAGGGACTGAGCAATTGTGTTGTGCATCATTTATTTCCTATATTCCTTTATCATCATCTTATTTAACATTTCTATTTATTCTTAATTTTCCCTTAAGTTTTTATTTTTTTTTATTATAAAGCTTAATTTTATAATGCCTGAACTATGGTTCTGCAGCAGCTGAGGGAAAATATTGTGCCATTATATAGTGGAGGAAATATAAATTTGAATTAAAACCTCACAATCTTCTTTAGAAGTAACAATTTTTAGGGCAGCACACTGAAGAGTAAAAGGAAGGTTTTTTTTTTATTATTATTATTAAAAAACTAAATAAATAAAGATAAAGGAGTTATTTAAGACAATAAAAATGGCCAAAAATAATCACGATTTCAAGTGTGGATTGAAAGAATAAGGAGACACTTTAGAAAGTGCCAGGGAATTTCTGCTTCTCCAAATACCTCTTCTGTTCTATTTACTCTCTTTAAACAATGTTTAATGCATGTGTATTCCATAAAGCTTGAAAGCTTGCCTTTAGGGCCAATAGGGCACCACTCAGTATCTTTTCATGATAGAGTACTGATTTTGGTCTCCTTTGTAAGAGAAATGCAGGGATATACTGGAGCAAGTCCAAAGAGGGCCACAAAGATGACTGGGGGGACTGGAACTTCTGTCACATGAAGAGAAGTTGAGAGGGATGGGGCTGCTCATCCTACAGAAGGCTCGGGGAGGATCTTACCAATGTGTGTTAATACCAGTGGGGAGGAAGTAAACCAGAGCCAGGGCTTTTTCAGTGGTGCACAGGGATGGGATAAGATGTAACAGGCACAAATTGAAGGACAAAAAATTCTGTTAAATGTTAGGAAAAGCTAGGAAATGCTTCTTTTTCTTCCCTTTCCCTGAGGTGATAGCTTCTTCATCCTTGAAACTTTTTGAAACCTGGCTGGACATGGTCCTGGAGCAACCTGCTGTAGTTGATTCTGCTTTGAGTAGGTCTACTAGCCTAGACTGTCTTCAGACTTGTCTTCTGTTAATGCTGACCTATCCTTCATCTCAGTAATGATGAAGTTCAGTGAAAATTCATTAGAAGTATTAGCTTTTTCTTTACAGCAGTGCTTCCTTCTTTATTATTAACACACAACAAACCCCAACCTGAGCAGGCAGTTCCAATTTTTAGTCCTGTAGTCAGGGCAACTCAGCAGTCTCAAGGGTAGCAAAAAACTGGTGATAGCTTTACTGTACATCATTTAGGCTGGATGCTCAGGACCTTGCTTACACCCCCTTTCATTCTCTGTGAAAAAGGGGGTGTACAGTTGCATGGAGATATGTTGGTCTTCCATGAATGTTAGCTCCTTACATAACAAGTAGGCATTAATATGTTATACTGTGTGCAAACTCAGGCCTCCATGTTTTAAAAGGACTTCTTACTTCACCAAGTTGTTTTGGGACCTTTTCACAAGCAGAAAGAGAATCTTGGAATTTCTTACATAGCCTATGTCAACTGCAGACTTTGAAAAGTATGGGACTGCATCGGGGCCAGTACTGCAATGTCTGGTGAGGGAGAGAGAGAAATTGCCCTAGATGATTGTTTTTGCACGCTTTTAGGCTTTTCATGCTTTTAGGCTGAACAGCCCAGCCACACCGTGGAAAGGCCAGTGAGGAAAGTGGTGGAAGCATCTTCCCTCACACTTGGAGCCTTCAGCCATCTCTGTGCACATCTGCTCTGCTTCCCTTCCTGGTTTAAGGATGCATCTGAGCCTGACATCCTGGGGCAGACACTTTTCAAATAACTTTAGTGTGAGCTTAAAAAACACTGAAGGAAGTCAGCTGTGCTGTCGAGATGTGAAAGGCCAGCTTATACAATGAGTTTGCTTGCCATGACAAAATGAAGGAGCAAATTAGGGCTGAAGCTTATAATCCAAAACAGTCAGGTTTTTCTCCTGTGGTTTGTGGAGCTTATGTCTCCCTCCAGAGTTTAAAGATAGGAAAGATGCTGTTGGTATTACATATGTAGAGCAGAATGTGTGGACACTTGGAATTCCCCATGCCAAATTGATGAACATTTTATTATCTTCTTTGGGAAGCATCCATAAAAAGCCAGACCAACATTTTCTGAAAGTTATGAAATAGTTATTAAAAAATGGAAATGTATGCTGCATGTATCTGAAAACTGTCTCTTGGAGCACATATGTTCTATCAAAGGGAACAAATGCATTGCAAACATAAGGCTATCACATCTGTGAATAAAAGCTCCAAATACCTCTCAAACCTTATTTTGCTTCCCTTTGGTTTCAGCTTCTATCTTAATGGAAATTTTTCTAGAGTGTAATGGTTTGGCACAGTTGCAGAGCACAAGACCAAAAAAAAAAAAAACCAAGAGATAAAGCCTGAGTTGTTATGTAATGCCGACCAAGACTCTTTTATCCCTGCTTTACCCACATCATCTTCTATTATACTTGCTTTACAGACATATATTGAGTGAGAGGATAACTACAATATACAAGAGAAAATAAACTAAATTCTGGAGGTTGTATTCTGCTGCCATTCATAGATTTAAAAGTTTCAGAACAACTTGTTCTTTTTTATTCAAGATCCATAAATCTCTAAACTGCAGTCAGTGAGAAAACCTGCCTCTTTCTAAATGGCCAGGTAACTGTACAGGGAATGTGTTCTGGAGCTTCAGCTCCTTCCTCTTTTTGATTTTTTTCATCACTGCTGCTCAAAGCTGTCTAACTAGTAAGGAGAGGCTCATCTAGGAAAATCACCCAAGATAGAGTACTCCAGAAACCTAGCATATATCACTGACTGCGTGCTGAAAGTCACAGCAAAGCTTCATTCAGATCTTCCTGTTGCTAGAAGTTGAGGATAAATTAATTAGATGTGCAGCTTATGCTGATTAACTGTGAGGTGGCAAGAGAGTTGCAGTGATTTCCACTGTGTAATACAGATGTACTGTTCAATTGCTGACCACGGAAGAGCACGTGGGCTTCTCTCCTCCTTAAGATCAGATGAAATTTCCAGGTTGGGCTAGAATAGCATCCAGCTGACTTATTTGGATCAGCAAGGAAACAAGGAGGGGTGCATCCCTGGATTGTGTGTCATCACTGAATCTTGAATGCAGAAGATGCCCTTACTGTCAGCCTCGAGTGCTCATCACAGGGCCAGATAACTGCATGGGGAAAGATTTTTTCCAGAATCCTTATGTACAGGTTGTCTTTGAGCTGGTTTTGAAAAATCATTCTCCAGATGTTTGAATATCAGATCTCCCTCCACCCAAGAAAGTCATGACTCCTATTCTTGGAGATAGTAAGGGTGATTTATTGTCTGTGATACCAGGTGTAGTGATGATGGGCCTCAGTCATGCTGCCCAGTTTCAGTTGCTGAAAATATCATGAAAAGGTCTTTGAAGACATTAATTTATTAGTTTACGAGAATAATTCACACAGTATTTTTACCTGGTTGTCTTTTCATGTGTGCTCTGGCTGGGGGCTATCCTTTTTTTTTTAAGTTGCAGATTTCCCCCCAACTATCAGGGTTCTAACATATTTAAAATGGAGAAACAAAAAATGTTGCCTTAGGGGTTTCTGGTTTGTTTGTTTTTTGGTTTTTTTTTCTTCCCCATCTGAAGTTTCTTGATTGTAGATCAATTTTTCAAGAAATACACATGGAACCTTGAATCTTACAATGAAATATCTGGCAGCAGAGGTGATTACTGCTGACCTACTGCTAGGGACCAACCTATAGATGTGGTGACCTGTGTATCACATCTCTGTGAAACATCCTCTGAGTCTCCTTTTTCTATGGGCTATGTCGGGAGCCAGACAGTTTCCTTCTGAAAGCCAGAGCAGAGAGGTCATATTTGAAACCTGACAGCATTGCCACTCCCCATTGCAGACTGAATCCAGTTACATTCCTAAGGCCACAGCTGTAAAGCAAGTTTGTGGTTTTATTTTTGCTCTTTTCAAGCCATATTTTTAGTGCTCCCTATAATAAATCTTCATGTTTTGATTATGTGTAAAATGACAGTGACTAGAGACAGAACACAGCACTACCAAAATAAACTCGCTTAATGCACAATGGTCCTGCCACAAGCACGGACTCCCATCTTTGCCTAAACTTAATCTCATTTGAAGTGGTGCAGAGAGAAACATGGGCAGAAGGGAACAGCCCTGTCCCAGTGAAAAGAAAATAAAATTAAAAAGAAAGAGCAGAAATATATATATACACTGGCAAAACGTGCACAAGGGGTTGCCTAGCAATTCTGCAGACGATTTGGGCGGTCTGGGGATCGCGTTCTGAATGAACTTGAAGGAGGGGGCAGAGCTGGTAGCGCCAAGCTCTTCAACGTGGCAAGTTGGCCACTGTTCCCTAAGGCTCAAAGTAGCAATTTACTTGCTTAGAAAATGAGGCCCTGGGAGCCGCCAGCATTGAGACGTGGCCGTGGGGCAGAGGCCTGCGGAATGGAGGGGCAGGGTGGAGAGCCAGGGCGCCTGATTTTTGTGCCCCTCACTATGAGAAAGACATTGAGGTGCTGGAGCAAGTCCAGAGAAGGGCGAGGAAGCAGGTGAAAGGAGCACAAGTCCTATGAGGAGCGGCAGAGGGAGCTGGGGAAGCTCAGCCTGGAGAAAAGGAGGCTCAGAGGAAACCTTCTTGCTGTCTACAGCTCCCTGAAAGGATGCTGTAGTGTGATGGGTGTCGATTTCTTCTTCCAGGTAACAAGATGAGATGATGATGAGAGGAAATGGCCTCAAGTTGCACTAAGGGAGTGTTAGACTGGCTATTATGAATTTCTTTTTCATACACAGAGTTATAAAGCATTGGAGCAGGCTTCCCAGGTAAAGTCACCATCCCTGGAAATGTTTAAAAAACATGCAGATCCTTCCTTGAGGGCATGATTTAATGGTGAGCAGAGCAGCGGTGCTCAGCTGCAGTTGGACTTGGCGATCGTAAAGGAATTTTCCAACCTTAATTATTCTACGATTCCAACGCCACTGCTCAGCATGGGATGGCCAGCATGGATTATCCTGGGGTGCAGGCAGCTTGGAGGCTGCCAGGGCTGGGTGATGGATACAGGAGCCCTGGAGGATGTCACTGTCCCAGGGGTGCAGCCAGGCTCTGGTGTCCTGCTGGTTTCTCAGAGCTCCTCATCACCTGTGCCTATGCACTAGATGATATGTTATAAACCCTTCCAGGGTGCACTTGGTGGTGCCAAGTACTTTGGTTGAGAGGGAAGTGTTTTTGGATTCTAAACACCTTTGTCTAAGGCTGCATTTCTAAAAGCACTTAGCAAGCCTTATAGAAAGCAGCAACTTTTGAAATCTGAAGCTCTAAGTGAAGTTCTAACTTTTTTCAAAAATACCTTTTAGACATTTTCCTCTAGAAGAACTTTCTTGAGCCAAGAAGATTTCTCTATGTCTCTTTCAGTAAATAAAATCACTCTTGTCAAATTCAAGTCTTAGCTCAGATCACATTTAATTTTAAAATTTTAATTTTGCTTCTCCTTTCAGTGTTAATTTACACTTTCAGTGGAAAGCTCATATTTCTAAAATCCAGTTCAATGTTTCATGCTTCATATCAAAGAGTGGGGAAGGGGCTGAGACCAAAGAAATGTTTTCCCATTTTTTTTTTCTTGGGACGTGGACAAGATCTATTTGGAAGTTTCACATTTATTCTTTATTAGCTTTTTCCTAATGAGTGACTGAGTACATTTCTAGTTTGAAACACAAATTTTTTTTAATCCCTTGAAAAGCAGAATTTCTTTTTCTCCCGTACCTATATCTAGCACCTTTCTGTTTTTTCAAAGATTTAACTTCCTAGGAACTCCTAGAATTATATATCTCATCCATAATCTCTAAATTAACGAGAATTTCTATTAAACCATAAGTAAGGTACTTGCTTTAGAAATATGTGTTCAAAGAAACCACTAAACTTCATGGCTCTATCAATATGTACTTATCTCCTAATGGTAGACGTGTTTAATATATATGTAAATAAGAGTTATTAGCAGAGATTGCATGTTTGGCTATAACTGTGGGTACCAGAAAAATACCCTGGGGATCTTTTAAACTCTTCTTTGTTTTATTCTACATGAGAATGATAAGATTTCTATTGAATTAAATTTAATTTTATTTAAATTATCTTGATGTGTACCCAGAAAGTGTCCATTTAAAGGAAAATGTGCACCTGATTTCAGAGATGGATACTTTTATACTTCTCTTTGACCACAAGGGAATATGGCAGGAACATTTTATTTCAGAGTTACTTTATTAAGGGAGAGCTGATTCAGAAAGTGTGATGTGCCCTGTAATTTGATATGGACATTTTCTAACCTTTGAAACAAACTGTGGAAGTGTAGATCAGTCCTTGGGCTGAGCTAGAGTGGTTATTTTTTGTCACCTATTTCTGGTGTCCTGGCAGTATTTTTCCTTATCAAACCCATAAATTATGTCATATCTATTCCAGTTCTTTCTTTGAATCAGTCAAGGTTGTGGGTTTGTTATTTTTTTTTTTTTATTAGCTGTTTTACATTGTCACTTCTATTCCTGACATCTGTATTTCTAGAAGAATTTGTGTGACATTTTTGCATGCTTAGCACCTGCAAAAATTGGAATTTATGAGCTCACTTTGCATACAACAACCATACTTACATCTCTGATGTTCACTAATTGAACTAGGAGCATGTAGGCAATCCTAGCACAGACAGTCCAAAAGGGGATGTGAAAGTCAAAATAGGTGTTTCAGGGCTATGTCTGGACAAGCATTTTAAGGGCTGTTTTGGACATGCTGCCTCAAAAGCTATTTTAGTAGAATGGAAAAGCCCAACCAACTACTTTGTTCTGCATTTGCACTGTTCACGGCTTCCCTTCAGAATCTGAGTGTGAATGAAAGCCAGCAGCTCAGGGCTGGTGGGTTAAGAAGGATCTTTCTCACAGATCTGAAGCTCTCTGCCACTCAGGGCAATATACCTATTTCCCAAAACTTAGGAAAATTGAAAACTACAGGGTTATAGGGATAAAATGTCTGTTTTGGATTTTTTTTGTTTGGTTTCAGTTTTTATTGTGTCTTTCTAGGTCAGGTAGAGGATGCAAAACCACGTTCATGTCACAAAGATTGACAATTCAGATGTGCCAGGGAGAAATGTGTAAGAAAAGCCTGGAAAGATGCTAAGGATGCTGTGGGAACTAGGTGCTGCACAGATGCCATGTGGGAACACCACATCTTTATTAAATATGAAACAAAAGATAGGAAATTTGTGTTTCATCTGTACCATCCTTATGTTCAGTTAGGAGGATGCCCAGCAATCCTCAGGCTGATTGGGTCAAATCCTGCTGTGGAAGAGCACAAATGGGAGAATATGAGAACAAGACAATTATCTATACCATAGGTGCCTATACCACATACCCAGGCTCAGGAATTATGCTGGAGCACAGAAAATAAGCCCTTATCTGTGGTGCCTGGCTCTGACACCCAAGAGAGCACTGAGTTTAGCATAACACCATGGAGACAGCTTTTAAAGTTATGTAGAGAAACTGGGAATGTGAGTGTGTAAGCAGATAGAGTTTTCTTAAGTCACTGGGTGAGAAAGTTAGAGTTCAGGGTTTAAGCTATATTAGAGAATGAGAGATAATATGGAGGATTTAGGGTGTTGCCCCTTTCTCCTTCTTCTTCCCTCTTCATCTTCTTCTGGGGGTTTTTGGGCAATAATGAGTGATTGGACAAAGAAATTTGCAGTGCAGCACACAGGTGTTGGGTCACTGGGTCACTAAGAAAAATAACTTACTTGGCTTTGGATTATTGGACAAATAGACACATAAAAGACCTTGGAGAGATTCTTCGCTCTCCATTTCACACCTTTCTATCTTAGTGTAAGTAGCTCCTTGTACTCTGTATATGTAATATAGATAAGGAAAGAATAAACAACCAAGCACAAACACAAAAAAAAACAGCCTCTCTCTCGTCAGTCTCAGTCCTGGGGAAAAGAACCCAGCCACCAATGTCACACCCTGACAGAATTACCTGCTGCATGGGTGTCCCCAGCGTGGGATCTGCCTCATCCATGGCAGGCAGCAGAGCCAGTGCTGTTTCCCTACCTCAGTGTGTTTCCTGTGCAAGAGCTTGTTCAAACCCACTGTTCCTTTGTCAGCATCAGCAATTCTGCAGTACTGAAAAGGAGCTGAAGATTAATGTGTGTTTATTGCTAGAGTTGCTGGCTCTTTCATATAGAAAAGCATCACCTGTTAGGAGAAAAAAAAACCATCAAGTTTTATAAATGACGTTGTATCCATACCTGGAGGCTGCACCAACAGCACTACCTTCATGAGAAATTTTGCCTCTCCCTTATCAGGTTTGCTAAATGTAACTGGGCTGATTGGGTTCCTCTCCTTCATTCAAGGTTTTTGGGTAGAATTTCAGCTATATAAATGTCTCTCCTGGGCCAGATTAGATCTCACTATCTAATGTAACTTGAATATTGAAATTACTTGGAATTTTTCCTCTCCTTTTTCTTGTCAATTTTCTTTTCTTTCCAAACTGTTGCCTTTGGGAACTTTTCAGTTGCAGAAAATACTTCTGTACTTCTCTGCATAAATAGATAATGGAAATTCTAAGAAATCCAAGTTTATTCTCAGACTTATTTAAAAAGAAGGGTAATCATTTCAAAATATGCTCCAGATTACAAGTTGCAAAAGAACATCTACCAATTGATATGAGAGCATTGAAAAATTTCATTTTTCTGGCATTTTATGAGATAAAACAAAATAATTAATAAAATTTAAATAAATCAAATACAAAAAATCAAGATTAAAATAAATTAAAAACAAATCCTGATGGATCAAGTGAAATATTTTTATTTCAATTAAAAGATTTTGATATTTGCAAAATAAATATTTAGACATAAGTGTCATAGTTAGGAATTAGACTGTCTTTAAAAGGTTTATTTTAGAACATTTTAAAATGCTATTGAAATTATCATGGCGAACCTTTTATAATTTTCTTCTTTTTTTTCCCCCAAAGTGGAATGTTCTTCTTAAAATCTGTTCTTTTTTCATGTGCTACACAGTCCAAAAAGTATCTACTGCCAACACATCAATTTAGTGCTATGTTTAGTGCAATTCAGTCGCATACTGAATTCTTCTCACCTTACTCACTGCATACCCCTGCTCAGGTCAAGGGTTGGATTTGAGCAGTCAAGCAAAGGTATTTTGGCCATTTTTTTACTTCCTGGATCAAGATTCCCAAACTTTCTGGATGTGAGGGACCCAGATGAGCCACAAGAGAAAATACCTCATTGCAAATCGAAGAGAAATGACCCCTTCAGTTGCATGAAAAAATTAATTTCTAATTAATTTCCGGGGGTTTTTTGTACAGTGATGCAAACCTTCTTGCTACTTCCATTTGGGTGCATCAAACCCATGTAACAGGGAGAAGAATATGGCTGTTGCTGTGGATGTTACAAAGTACTGATGCCCATGTGGATGTGCCTTTTCTGGTTTGGTGTTACCAACTTAAGTGTCAGTTTGCGAAATATTTACTCTATCTGCAGAGCAGATGGACTGGAAACATTCGTGTGAGTAAATATTTGCCATATATGCACTGCACAATCTGGCTGCATCCTTGCTCTTACTCTATAATTTATGCTTTTTTTAAACAGCAATGAGGAAACCTCAAAAGATTCATTTGGATTCTCATAAACACCAAAAGCTTGGATGCTTTCCTTTGCCTCTTGGGGTTTTACAGTTTCTATAGGAAATTTGGTGAAGGAGCTTTCTGTAGCACTGTAGCTCAGGATTCTAGTTCTCCTTCTAGCTAGGTGCAGAAAAAGTGGGATAGCTGCAAGTTAGCATGGACATTCACTGCATATATTTAGACTCCAGTGCATAGTACCTTTAACATTCGCATCAAATATGAGGTTTAGTATAGACAATTCTATTTTTACCTAAAAAATCTCACCTGGTTTTAGCCTGGTTTTTTGGTTTTGATTTTTAAAACCCAGTTCTGTTCAAGACCCTATATAAGATAAATTGCATTTGGCTACTGTCAGTTGAATATGTCACCTACAAACTCATTTACCTCCTCTTTTGCTAGAGAAGGAGAGTTTCAAAGCACATTCGCCAACAAGAAAGAGGAGAGAAATAGGAAATTGTTGGGTTTTTTTTAATTATACTTTTAAATTATTTTTGTCTAAAGATTTATTAAAAGGAGAAGAAAACCCCCTAAAGTTCTGAAGGAATATTAACATAACATGCCTGTAACTCAAGCTGTGTTTAATGAGAGGCGCTGTTTTTTTCTGCCATGAGGGCTGGAGTCCAATGAGTGATAGCTATGAAAGAGGTCACATACATATTCATCAAATTCGACATGCACATGTAAACTGGTTTTAATAGGCCATGACAGCAGAAGTTGTGTCAGGCAAATAGCTGCACATGTGCTCATTCCCTCGACTGGCATATTTAGCCATTATCACTCTGGTATCCATGGATGAAATATTAGCTTGTTAACTTAAGACCATCAGTTGTTGCTGATGCTTAGTGGCAACCAAAAAAAGCACAGATTCCCTCTACAACTTTATTATGTACAGAGCTAGCACTGAATTATTACAATTTCACTGTAATATTTCCATTTCCTTCCCTTATTTATTATGGAGGACATTTGTAAGTGATAAATTGGAATGCAGCTACAATATAAATAAAGGGACTATTGATTCAAAAATACTCCAAGGATTGAACCCCGTGAATTTCTTACACTGTGCTTCTGATTGTACATTCAGAAGGGACAATGTTTCTACAGCATTAATTTTTCCATGAGCACATAGCAGCATGTTTGTGTATTGGCACACACACGCACAAAAATAAACCAAAGGAAAATACAACCCTTCAGAAGCCTCAGCACAGCGAGGGGTAAACGAGCACACTGGGACAGGTGTAAATCAGTGTATCCACTGGATCCCACTGGGTTGTTTTGCTGAAGGTGTGACGGCTCAGTTAATAGTTTACCTCTCTCCTAGCACTAGAAAAAAGGAATACTAGGTCCTCCTTTTCCCTTCTTTTAGGGGAGTAGCCTCTTCCTAAACTAGGACAGAATTAGTGAATGGCACCTCTGTACAGACAGCAGGCTTACTTAGACTACTGCTTTGCATTTTAAGAAGCAAGGTGCACTATATGTTGGTCTTTTCCCCAAACTGATGTTTTAAAATTACAGATTTTGTCTGACATGTGGGACTGGGCTATGATGGTGTGTTTGAAATAGAGGTCTAGACTACCACAGCAGCAAATTTACCTTTGTATGGCACAAGAGGGATGCACTGCTTCACAGACCTGTCTTGGTTAAGAAACCTGAAGAGAGAGTTGAACAAGGAGAAAAACCTAAAAAAGCATTAAATCTTTTGTGCTCTAATTATGTATGCTGAGGTGTGAAAGATTTGCTTTTCGGAAGAGGTTTCCTTGAATTTCTTGAAAAGCTTTTGCAAATATTGAGAAATAGTGAAAGCAGATGTCAGGCTTGGACAAATTACAGTGTACTTGATTGTAATTTAAAAGTAATAAAACAAGTCAGCACTGAGCAGGTCATCTCAGTAAAGAAGGAAGTAATTCCCTCTGTAAACAAGTCCCTCCCTTTCCATGTCAGCTCACTAGACATGGTTGCCCAGATCAGGGGGACAAAACCTGTAGGTGCAGGGATGTGGAAGGTGGGTTTCAAACTTTATGCTCCTCCAGAGTGCTGGCTCATGACATGGTAGAGGAAAGAGGGCAGGAAGCTTAAAATGATGTTTAGGTTTTCTTTTACTCAAGGACAGTAACTGTCTCCTTGGAGGCAGCACTTGCAAATTCCTGGTTCATGCTCTTATTTAGGCCGCAGTCCCTGGGTACCTGGCCCATCCCCTGAAAAGCTCTTGATGCCAGGTCTGTTGTGAAGTTGGCCAAGGTAGCCTTATTCCCTCAGTGTCTTCCTCTCCTCCCTGGGGGGAATATTCCTGTAGCAAACCACAGCTGCAGTGAATAACACCAAAGAGTCTTTGGAGTGGAGGTTGATGTTTATTTTAAGAAAGCACATCTCCTCTTTATGATTTCAGACTCTGGCACAGCTGGGAATGCTATGGCCAGTTGAGAAACCAGAAAAGCTGGACTCCTGGGGCAGACACATCCATGAATAAATGCTTGTGCCTTCTCATGTTTTCTACTGCTTCTATTTCATGTAAGAGCACAGATGGGGACCAGCACACTATTAACCATGCTGTCTGCAGGGACACTCAGCTGCAAAGGGAAATAAGGAAAAGCACTGGGTTTCAGTTCTGAGGGACTAATTTGAAAATTGTCTGTATTCACAAAAGGTGACAAGTTTTGAGAGGATTCTCTGAGCTGATTTTTTTCTGTCTGCTGAATTTGACAGCGTCTGGCTCTGAGGGAAGCTCATCCTCCAACAGAATGGCCAGTGTTTGAAGGTTAAGTCTTGCTCTAATCATCTAGAGGTGAAGATGGCATTAGAACATAAAATTGCAGGCCTTACACACTGACCAAAATATTGGTTAGCATTGAGTGCTGCTACTCCAGGAAGTTTTGACATCCAGATAAACAGACTTTGATTCCTGCCAGTCTTCTTCATTTCTGAACGGGAATATTCTGTTCTTTGTACATCTGGACACACGGGTTCTTGGTGTACAGGCAGATCAGAGTTTCTGAGTCTGAAATTGCCCAGACAACACCTTCCGAGGCTGTAGGGAGAGTCTAGTACAAGGGGTCATGTGGGAGGCTCTTAAGTGCTGCTGTGATATAAATGAGAATAATTTAGAAGCAGAGACACTGATGTTTGACACAAGTTAATCTTTTTCTGTTTCTCTACTTCATATTTGTTGGTGTTTCAAGTCTGATATCAAATATTTTGAATGAAGACCTGAGATTTCTCCAGTATTAACTGTGCAAGGAGAAGCCTATCCTATAAAAAGACTTTATCTTTTTATTAAAAAATGCACTAAGTCGTGGGAAAATATTCAAAATGAGGAATGATCTGATAAAAAACATGAGAGGCTTGGCTTTGGCTTGTATGAACTTTTCTAAAAGAGAAAGGGACGTGTTTGTATATTTCTTATCAAGCAGCTCCAGATTTATTTATATCAATCATTCCTCTAACATGACATGTGAAATTAGCATTATGATTTAACTTTACAGCAACAAGCAACATCACTTTTGATCTTGTCTAGATGGAGGGAACATTTTTTTAAAAGTGCTTTGCAGTAAATGGGAGTACTGGCTGCTCTTTAACAACACAGAGTGTAGTTTTTGGTTCATCTGGGTTTAGGAGCGCAATTTTTATGGAAGCCAAAAGAAAGTTTTTCAGAACTTCCCTAGTCATATTCAGAAACTTATCCCCAGAGCAGGATGATAATATGTTGCAGTCTTTGACACAGTGCAGCCTTTGAGGTTTTCCTTCAATTTTCTAACCTCAGATCAACTTCCCATCTTGAACATGCAGTAAACACTTGAATTTCATTAATTCCAAAAGGCAAACCCATCTGAGTTGAAATCATTGCTATTTATTTGAATTTTTGTGTGTGTTTGTTTGATTATTCTCTGACAAGCTGTTTAGCCTCTTTATTGATGTGCTGAGCTAATTCATTATGTGCCTGTATAGGGGAGTAGGGGTGAGCTGGGGTCTCAGCATCTGCAACTGGAAGTCTAGCCAGTGGATGAGGCAGCAAGAGCTGATTGGCCATTTTTAGGGGTGTTTTAGTCAAAATCAAGACATACAAGTTCATGGATAATGCTTACAAATAAACTTCAGCTGTTCAACAGTTCCATAACCTTCTGGGTGTGACCCAATGTTCCTGTGGTGATCTCCATTTGCCGTATAATCCCAAATTAATGGTGGGATGAAGGATCAAAAATTTAAAAAAAACACCAAAAACTTAAGTGATAAGGCCCATACTTTATGTACTGTACATAGAAGGATACCAGAATTTGTCAATTTTAAATTAAGTCCTCTGTTAGCTTGCCTGTAGAAAAGATTTTATGCATTATCAGATGGCAAAAACACATGAAATAAAACCTGATTATCTTGTTCTTTCTCCTTTCCTCTGAATGTCTTCTCTTTCAATTAAAAAACCTCATCTTCATGCTAAATTTTTAGAAAAAACCCTTTCAAGTGAGACTGCCTTTCTCTAACCATCTGCAGTACTCATGTCCACCAAATGCCAGCCACAGTGTCCCAAACAACTGACATGGCATTTCTTAGGGAAAAAGCACAAACAGGGAAATGAAGCCTCAGCTGTTTCTCTTGCTTCCCTGGCCAACAGGAAAAGTCCTGTAAATCAGTTCTGATCACTTTTCTGAGTCAGTAAAACACAATTTGGCACACAGCTCCCTAACGTTTATGGGGAGGGTTTTCTGATGACATGACATACAGAAGATGGTGTCTTGCATGTGTTTTTCCTTTCTCCCCTTCCTCACTGACTGCTGGGTCACTGTTGTCTGGTTGAATATACACAGCGTGTGCACTATTGAATTCACACTTCCTTGGCAAAGGCACCTCATACAGAAAGCTCACTCCATAAATAACCTAGGCTGTGTGTTTATTCTGCTCTGAAATGCTGTAAAAAATAAAAGGCTACCTATCAAAGTTGTTTGTCTAATAATGGAGGAAGGGGATGATATTGTAAACACTGTCCAAATGAATTGTAGTAACCAGAATAAATGGTGGTTGCTGTTACTGAGCGCTGAAACTGAATTCAGGCCTTTCTAAATACATCACATGTGACTTTAATCCATTCCAGAGCCCAGGTTTCTTCCAGGCTTGGAAATTTGATGCTCTGAGGTGCTAAGCCCCCTCTATTGCTATAGAAATCAATAGGGCAGCAGCCTGCTCAGCACTCCAGAAAGGTGATCAGTCTGTTGAGAGTCCAGTTCTCCAGGCCTGATCCTGCACAGCGTTTCTATCCGCACTTAATTTTGGGCAAGGATATATCACCTTTTGCAGAAAGACCACTCACTTGTGCAAGTCAGCATGTACATAGGGTTTACAACATCGTGGCCTTCATCTGGGATCACTTTTCACATTGCTTGTTTCAAGTGCACACTCCTTGTTCAACTCTGCTTGAATGAGGACCCATTTCTCTTCCTAAAATCAGTGGTTTATCTCCTTTTGGTGGACAAACATTCAAAGTGCAGAACTTGTTGATAGTAAATGGTGCCTAGGGCTTGAAAACATGTGTTTACAATGTGTACAAGAGACTGTAGAGGATGTTAAACTATGTGCAGCCCAAACTGATTTGATGTGCAAATTTAACCCAAGGGGTGCAGAAACTGCAGGGTGTGGAGCAGGTGGGGAAATAACACAGCAAAACAAAAATGTCCTCAGCCATCAATATTTGTTGCCTGGGTGGGGGGGAATCCTGCTTCAAACAGCCCTTTAGATGCCACCACTTCAGGGCCTGGAAAGGAGTTTTTTTCAGGTGACATTCAAACCTTTAATAGCAGGCAGTCGGTTTTGACAATAATAATTTTCTGTCATGGCAGCCCAGCAACCTTGCCACTCATTTACCTGTCCCCAGCAGCCTGGGCAGAGCAGTAACCTAATCCTATGAGTTTTAGGGCTTTGGGGGGCAGAGGCAGTGCCTGCAGGTCTCTCCAGCCCATCCATAATTATATAGCTGGCAGAGGAGTGCCTCAGGTTGCACATTAGGCCCTTGCTGAGATTAGTAATTATAATATCAGTTTTCTCCAAATAGGTCTGACAGAATGGCACTGGTAGCAGAGGTGACTCAAAGTTTAGTAAGTCTTAGGGAAAGTTTACTGTCTCCTGCTGTTTTCTGTCCCACAAATTTGGCCTTTCTAATAACCAGCACCAGCCACAAACAGTAGGAATCCTTTTCAATCACTATTAGCAACACTTCATTTCTGTCATATTTGACCCCTGGCAAGCTGCAGCCCAGCAAAGAGCATTCCCTGCAGAAAGCAACCAGACATCCAGGATTTACTCTGTGACAAATGACATTTTTAAAGGCCCTTAAAAAACACTGAGACAAATTCACAGCAGGAATCTGGAAAGCCCTTTACCAACCTCCAAATGAGATAAGGGATAGCATAGCTCTTACTCAGTAGCATCCCATCTTTAGCTATTTCTTCTGTGTGACTTCATCTTTGCTGGAACCTCCAGTAGGAAACTGCTGCTCCCCTTCAGTGTCTTAAAAGCATGATAAGGTTATTTATGTTATATACAGAGAACTTTCCTAACACAAAGATGTCTTTCACCTAGATGTTTTCACTTGCAATTCTTTCTGAGTAGTTCAGCAACCCTGTTTTCACTAGGGAAAAAGAGAGGCCCAAGGAGGTTGTTACAGCCACTAATTCAAGTTCTAGTCTATGCTTTAACTTTAAAATAATTTTTTCAGTTCATCAGAAAACCAAATCTTAATTAAAATTTTGTTGCACCCAAGAAAGAAGTCATAGAGGGATTTTTTTTTTTTTTGCATGTTTAGTTTCTTGTCAAGACAGTCATACATATGAGACTAGGTTTCTGACACCAGCATCTAGGTAATTCACTTTTTTATGGGTCTAAAATGAGTGCACCTGGAAGAGGCAATCAGAGGGAGAAGAGAGCAGAATAACTCTGTCTGGATACAGGAACAGAATAAATAGGAAATGTGCTCACTTCTCCTCTTTAGACACTGCCAACCTGTAATTTTCAGCTAGATCTTGGATGCTCAGTGAGATCTGCAGGATAAAGATGAGGCTGTAGTAGTCTAAGTGTAATGAATATATTAAAAAGTCAGGAGAAAATGTGATAAAATAGATAATGCAGGGGTTTTGATGCCACAGCTTCTTAATTGCTCTTCTCAGCCGTTCCTCCTTCTTTATTTATTTTTATTTTCATCTCATTTCATTTTCTGTGATTTTCAGAGAGGGAAAAAACAGGAAAACATCTTGCCCAATGGTTTACAGCTGTTCTGATCCAGGGTCACTGACGTTCTCCTGTTCTCCTGCCCAGTGACATGAGCAGGGGGGGACAGAGACTGGCCTGGGGACAGAGAGCTACCAGGATGTGGCAGGCCCTGCCTTGACCCAGAGAGATGCATTGTTTGCCTTTTCATGGTCATTTTCTGCAATGCTCCAGTTGAAATTTGGACACATTCTGGAGGGTGTGTTAGAGCTGCACCTCAGCCTTTGCCCACAGGCCTGTTGTCTCCATGACCTGGGAGTCTCCCTGGAAGCCAGGGTGAGGGCTGCTCTCTCCAGTCACGAATATATGCCCAGTGCTTTGTTGTTTTAGGGACTTGTGAGGTGCTTTCCTCGGTGCCAGGACTCCAAGAGCAAGCTGGGAGGTATGTTGGTGACAGGAGACAGGAGGGAGGACTAGGAACCCACTGAAGTAGTGCTACACTTTTTGATCAAGGGTAAAGCACGTGCTTTCCTTGCACGGCGCCTTGCACTAGTACCTGTACACACAAAATGAGAGTTTCACCACAATTTCTGATCTTCTGTGTTCTGTCCTGTTCCCATCTTCCTTGGCAACCAAGTTGTTTGCACGTTCCACTGCCAGTGTCCCAGCCAGCATCCATGGGTAGGGAGAACAGGCTGGGTGCACTCACCTGCAGCACAGGATGACTGAAGGCTGGATGCCTGCTCAGCTGTGTGATGGACCTCACCAGAGACTGGGATTAGGTGCATGAATAGCTGCAAGGTGCAAGAGTTGTATTTCTCAGCCACTGATGTAATGACAAGTGCATGTTAAAAGGTTGCATAAAATGATTATCACTTGCAGTGGGTACCTGTGAGAGAATAGGGGAGGAAAAAAACAACCAAACTTGGAGAATTGCTGTGTCTTTACAGGCCTGGAAGTGAGCAGTCTCTAGAGCCTTTGATCCACAATGTTTGGCATTTTGCTGAAGACTAAGCTAGACTGATCAAAAAAGAGCTAGACTGGTCAAAAAGACTAAGTTAGACTGTGATGAGGGACCAACTACTACATGCATTGTGCTCTGTGAGATGGTCTTCTAGACTTTGACATGCTCATAATATACAGAGAGTAGCTTAAGAAGCACCAGCCTTGTTGCTGGGATTACATTGAATTGAAATTCAATTCAATTCAATATACGTTGAATTGAAAGTATTTTCCAGTGATCAAAATATCCTTTAAGAGTAAGCACATTTAAGTTTTGACTCATCTTCTCCCTTATGCTTCCTCTCAAGGCATACTGACTGAGTAAAAATAGCAGAGGAGAGCTGAAATCCCCTCAGATGCCAGTGAGGTCCGTGGCTGGTGCTAGGTTAGATCAGTCAAGAGTACCTGGATGAAACAAACAGTGTTGAGCATCTGGAACAAAGTGTGTGGCCTCCTACCGCCCCCACTCCACACCCTGCTCTTCCCACCTCAGAGGCTCCAGGCTGATACATTTATTTAAACAGCAGAAATTGCGCTATTGGGCAACCATCTTGGCTGGGGCAACCATCAGCCCAGGCCAAGCATCCCATGATTGTGTTTTGTCAGGCTGTTTTTCAGCTGGCTGGAGCTCTTCAGCTGTGCAGCACTACAAGCTCTCTGCTTGGGGTCAGTGGGGAGGGACACGTGAGGTGTGGGGGGACACCCCAACACATCATCACCCCAGCCAGTGCCTGCCCTTTTAGTGCTCAAGCAGCTGAAGTCCACTTGCAGAAAAGACGGGTTTTCCTCAGTTGCTTCTTATTTATTCTCCCCCTTAATGCCATTAATTGATTTTCTTTCACTGAGGACCTGGATTTCCAGGTTCTGTCTGAGCCCAAAGGTACAGGATACTTCTAGAGACTCAATGCAGCTCGTGACAAAGCCCAGATAAAATTTCATCCACTGCTGAAAATTTACAGTGGAACCTTGCTGATTCTGCAGGGTGTGAGGTGGAAAAGACATCAAAAAAAGTCCAGTACTGCTGAGGAGAGGTATGTCCTGTGCTTAATGCACAAAATAGGAATTCAGGAGTCAGAAGCCAGATTTATGATTTCTCAAATTCCCTGCCTTAGCCTTGATGCCTGCCTTTAGCATTACTATCTGAACAAAGTTTCTGTGTGCCCGTGCAAAGCTGAATTTCCTTAAAAAGCCGAAAAGCCTGACACAACCAAGCAGTGCTCCTGAAGTTGCCATCAATATGAAGTACCCCAGTTAAAGAGGATGGCTGAACACTTACCCTTGAGTAGAACTTTGTTTCTTGATCTAACCCACAATGCAGAAGTATTTTGGGCTTGTTGACTTGCTGCTGTTTTATAATGCTCATTGTCATGGTTCATTTCTTTTTTGTGTGTTGCCCTTGTGTGAAAATCTGCATCTTTACATTTCCAGTGGCAGTCTGGTCCAGACTGAGTTAATACAAAGCTCTGCAGAGAAACAATGAGGCAGGCTGGTATTAAAAGGAAGGGAAGAAGAGGTGACTCAAAGTTTAGGGAGTCATAGAGAAAGTTTACTGTCTCCCGTTGCTCTCCGTTCGACAGAGTTGGCCCATCTAAAACCAACACTGGCCAGCAGCAGTGGGAATCCTTTTCAATCACCATTAGCAACACTTTTATTTCCATCATACTTGACCACAGCAGGCTGCATCCCAGTGAAGAGCATTCCTTTCAGAAAGCCAGCAGACATTCAAGTGCAGCGGATTTACTGTGTGAAAACGGCATTTTTAGGGGCTTCTGAAAATGTTTAAATGAATGCTCTTTTTTTTTATTCTTTCTCACAGCTTGATTCTCAGCTTAGAAAGCCCTTCTTGCGAAACAATTTTAGAGTTTCCTACAGGAGCTTAGAAGTTAGGTCAACGTTCACAATATAAATGTTCAGATGCTGCTGTGAAATTACACATTTCTTAAGGCCTCTATATTAAAACAAATGTTTGTAGCTATTTTGTTCGGGGTGAATGAATTGGCGTTAGCTATGCATATTTTCACGACGACAAAAGAATTCTGCAGTCTTTTAATTTCGATGAAGCTCCACAGTGATGTTTGCAAGGATTTCTTGCTCTGACTAGCAGGACAGCTTTCCATAACGCAGCCCTATGCAAGTTGAAAGGAGCCAAAAAGAAAAATCTCCCCCCAGTTTGGCCCTATTCCTAAAACTTTCCATATCTTGTTAAGCAGGAGACTGGTTTCAGGGCAGAGGGAGCCAGTGGAGGGACATAAAGTGAAAGCTTATTTGTTGGAGAGAACTAATAAGAATAAAGTCAGTCTCCGTTACCGATCATAGCTAAAGCAGAGTTACAAGGAGCTGGATAAATTCAACTCGTAGTGAAGTGGAGCTCACTCCCTCACTCCCCAGACTTCCCTTCACTCCCCAGACCATATTAAAGTGGCTCTGGGTTTGTTCCTTTCCTGTGTAGAAATGCCTGGGCTCATGCCAGTTCTGGCTGGAATCAAAGGGAATCTCTCTTCTGCAGTGAATTATGTGACGGGCAATTATGTGCAAATAACTATAAAAGTATGGGTTTTGTCAAGTTCCCGTAAAGTCCCTATTTATGTTCACAAACTTTTACTGTCTTCTTCCCTGAAGCTGAAGATTTCAGGAGCAGCTTGTGAACTTTGTGCCCCTCATAATTTATTTTTTCCTGGTCCCACTTTTAGGGGAATGGGCTGGCCCTACGATGGGATTTTCACGCTCTGACTGCACATACCTCTCCCTATACAACCTGCAATTGTGTTCCAGGTTAATCCCACATCCCTAAATTAATGGCCTAGTCAACAAATGACAAAACAAAAAGACAACCTTTTAGAATTACCAGGGAGAAATTATCATATTTAGGCAGTTTTTCAGCCCACCTATAGGATGAATCATCTCCTGAAGTGACTGTAGCTCGTTGTAAATTATGCAGGCAGGGTGAATCATCTTCTAACTGAGAAGCCACCAGTAAAATCAGGGTCATTCCAGGCCTGGGGTGTTCCTGCCTAAAGCTCTTCTGGGCCTTCAAAGCAATGGGTAGAAATTTGGTTTGTATTAAAGTGAAAACATAATGCAAAATGCAGTCTGAAAACCATGTGCTGTGGAACAGTTTGACATACTTCTGCTGTTCTCAGGGAATAAGTGCGGCAATGCTTTGGGAGTTGCGAACATAATTTGAATATTGGGCTTTTTAATTGATCCCAGTCCCGATGAAGACAGACTTGACATTACATACTGTATGATCACTGGCACAGCAGGAGCAGCTAGGCAGAGGGGATTGAGTGGTGTGTTAATGGAAGACCTAATGGAAATTAAAGATAAAATGGTGCCTCCAGGAAATTATACTCCCCCACACATGTGGTGTGTTCTTTCTTATACCAAGAATATAGGGAATATTTAATGAACTGGATCTTAAGTCAGTATAGTGCACTTTCCACTGAAACTATGTGGTCTCCTTTAAATACAATACTCTGCTTTTGATGGGCAAGCAAATTGGTTTCTTTTGTTTTGTTTTGTGTTGTTGACATTAGCCAAGAGCTTACATTTTCAATTTCTTACAGTAAATTGTGCTTGTCCACTTTTGAAGGGTACAGAACAAAGGTGCATATATGTGTATGTCAAGGGCTGCACTGTGGAAGATGGAGTTCAATAGTGCAGGTTCTGCTGCTTTTAAACTAGATTGAGGTGAATATTTACCTGACTCCAGTTGGTTTTTGTCTAGAAATCACTGCCCTACCTAGAGTTTTCCTGTCCTTGTGCACTCCTAAATTATAATAAGACTCAGTTAAAAGGTATTTGGGCTGCAATACAGTATTTAAATGACTGACTCATTCAAGTGCACTACAGACTGCAAGTTAGAACTTCATCATAGATTGGCCAATTCAGACTGAAGGTAAAATGTGCTCGAGCATGAGTTTATCTTGTTTCTGCCAAGTAAAACCATTTTTGTTTTAATGGTATTTTCCAGTGTAATGTCTATTATTAGGATGTAGGTGGGAAAGTGCGTGTCTCCTATTTTGGCAACAAAATCAGTAGCCACTGGGTGCTGAGCTGATTTGAAAATGCAGCCAGTGAAACGTCCACAGTGATCAGACTGGAGCTATTGCTGCTATGTCAGCTGCCAAAGATACATAGTTAGAGACTTCATTCAGGGAGAATGAGGAAAATTCATAGTCCCATGACATTAAACAAAGGGAACAGCCAAACCCCTTATTATGTATTTCCTTTTTTCCATTTCTTTGTATGTGTTTTTCTCCTCCTTTACATTTCTCTGTGTCTTGAGGGTTCTTTGTTTAAAAGATTTTGGAGGTGTTGGTAACAAAAGCAGCTGAACTTGTAGCTTGATCCATCCAACCAGCTCCTCCTGCCACAGACAGCTGTTCTTTCCTTTCAAACCCTCCAAAACCACTCTGACCTAAATGTTTCATTTTTAAAAAGTGAATCATCAGTCATAACCTTTGTAGTAAGGAGAAGACACTTCTGAACAATAATTGCAAAATTTCCTTGCATTCCTTTTTGAATGGTGTCTGCTGCTCTTTGTGTAGCAGCTGTCCTTTTTCAGCACCTACCAGTTCCTCTTACTACATCTCTTCTTTTCCATCCTCTCTCAAAGCGTGCTGGCTCTTTGTCCTCCCACTTGTACTGCATTTCCTGACTTTTACCCTTTCCATCTTGTTTCCATAGGCCCTTCCTGGTACCGCTGAAATTAATGGACCTTTTGGCAATTTCTACGTCTGTAACAAAGCCGGATGCTGTCTAAGTGCTGCTGCACCTGGCCCAGTAGCAAATGTATCAGGTTACCTCTGGAACTCCATCACCCTGGTGCTCTACAGGAAAACCAGCCCTGGTTTGGTCAGGTTAGCCAGGATGTACATCATTGCTAAAGACGCAGTGGGGATGCACGGAAAATTAAATCAAACTCCCAAGATGAACTGGAGATTGGCTCCCTCCCAGTTCTGTTCCTTAGGCTGAGATATTTAGCAGACACATGCTGGAGGAGGGATCAGGAAAGAAGGGAGAAGATGGAGTAGGAGAAAGGGACATTTTAAATGCCCTGAGGCAAAAGCTTAGCTGTTTTCTGAAGTAGTTTCTAACTCTATGAAAACCTCTTGCTTTCAGCTACTGAATGAGTACTCATCATTCCAAATTCTATTTTTTTTTTTCTTTCTCTCCATTGAAGTATAAATACCAGTCTATCCTAGTAAGGCAGTTTGACTTTTGGAACAGACAAAGGTTAAAAAGTTGTTTGGAAAACTTTACAATAATATATAAAGAGCGTGTCACCTGCCTTGTCTCCATGCTGGAGTTACAAAATCTCTGCATCCACTGTTGGCTTAAGCTTCCTTTTTAGGTAAAATAAGATTGTCCGTGTAAACCAGACAAGGCAAACCAACAGGAATCTTAAAAAAAGGATCAGATATTTAGAGATATGAAGGATCACAAATCAGGGATTGGAAAAAAAGTCTATACTTTGTCCTGGACTTATCCCCTGTAAACACTTTAGTGATGCATTAGAAAGCCAGTAACTCTAAGCTTTCTCTTTTCTGTAGAAACCAAGACGCATCTCCAAAGAGTGATTCTGCTCAGCTAAAACCTGAGTCAGCCCCTCCACATAGAACATCTCCCTTTCTTAATGATAATTGAAGCAAAGGGCAACTCCTTTTCTACTTTTGGCATTTCAAGCAAATGCTTAAATTTGAAAAGGATGAAATTGGTCCTTTTTGTATACAGCGGGGTTACAGTGTGTATGAATCTGGAGAGAGAAAACAGGACATCAGAACCAGCGACACAGGGGAAGGAATGGCACAGGAATGAGGTATGGGGCAAAGGAAAGAGAAAAAGTTAATGGTAACCAGGAATAGATGAGAGTGACAGAATCATCTGTGGTGACAGAGAGGGGGAAATGTGGAGCAAATGTCCCTGTTTTTAGCCATGATCAGTACACAGTGGAAACAAGACAATGTTAGAAGCCGAGGGTTAGGATTGCTTGGGAGGAGACAGCCAGATCATCTCTAGGTGTACTGGAGACTGGGGTAGATAGACTACATGCAAACCTCAGGTTCTGAGAAGCTTGAAAAATCAGGGGGTTTATGCCTAAATTGTCTTGCTTACTGTCATTAATAATTTGCAGGAAAAGCAGACAAAAATAAAATAACTTTTCCATGTTAAAAAAAAAACGCCCTAAATAATTTTATATTTTCTCTCAGATATTTGTGCAGGGCCAGCAGGGTCACAGCAATCCTTGAAAAGTTAGAGAATTTGTTTGCTAAGAGACCACTGCTCTCCCATTTGTTTATTGCTTCATCTGACACCTTAAGCACTTCCCATGTTGCTGAGGATTGTCTATAAATCTTGCATCTTGTACCAAATTAAGAAGGCCATCTGTTGAAGAAAGTCTGTGTAAGGAGGTTTCCTGGAATGCAGCACTGATGAAACTGCACCTCTACCATTATTTGAAAGGCTGCTTCCTCTGCAGAGAAGAGGCCAGGATTGCTTTTCTGTTGAGCAGCACAGAGCTCCAGTGAATCTGTAATTTGCAAATGTCTGTTGATTGAATTTGTGTATTAATGGTTATAAGGATCTTCCTCCTTCAGCTATAAATCAGATTTTATGGTATTAATTCATAGGAAATGATTAAAGCATCCCAAATAGGTAAAGATTTACAGGTTTAATATTAGCTGCTTGACTGGCATCTCCTCTTGATGTTGTAGTGCCAGAAGACTGATTGGAGTGTGTTCATTTTTATGGAGTTTTTCTTCATTAATAACCTGTTTCTAACTCCCTCAAACGCGTGCTAAGGACACAGAGACAGTTATTTGTTCTGAATATGAGGGACTGTAGGTTAAATGTTTTCCTTCATTTCACATTAGTTACAGTCCTGTATTCTCAGCCTTAATCAGCAACCCATTGCTGGGAGTGAAACAGAAAGGCAGTCAGGTTATGTTCCTCATGATGAGTTTCTGAAAAGTCAGGGAGGTCCACAGTGAAGAGTGTGCTGAGTTCTGGATGTTTTTTTTTTCATCTGAGCATGCAAAAATTATTTCCGTTTCAAAGAATGTGCAATCTTCATTAAAAAAAATAATCTTCCTGGGGATTTTTGAAGACATGACAGCACAGACAACTGGGATCACAATTCAGAAAATATTTTCCTAGGTAGGATGCAGTAAAGAAACACAATGCTAAGAGAATAGGTTGTAAAATAGCACTTGTGTATTGGACAGGGTAGAGGGCAATGTAGAGAGGATCAGAGACATAGTAATTGGGCCTGGGAAGGTCCTGGACAGTCAGGAGAATATGGTTGACTTGTAATTGTATAAAATAGGAAGAGCTTTGTTGAATGACAGTTGAATTCCAGTGTTTTGGTGCCTGGATGTGCATACCTTGTGTATCTCTAAGTAACCACATTTTTACAGCAAACAAGGCTGCGTAGGCATCTCAACTTTAATCTCTTAAAAATAAACTTTGCTGCAGAACTACCTCTATGTTTGATCCAACTCTTTAGGCTAGTAACAGACTTGAGGGTGCTCCACTTGGTGTTGGTATAAACATTTTTCTATTCTGGAAGGCACTCTATCTTTTGATCTCCTGCAAAGGAGACTCTTTTTTGATGTCATCTCTCTCTTATGGGTCAGACTGCTATTCAGTAAACAGTGAGATCCTGACACTACTTGTTTCTCACATTGCTCAAGACTAGTTCTTTAGGCCACTCGGGGATGAGGTATGGTCAGTTTGATCCATCATAATGGAACATGGATAAAATCAGTAGTTTCCAAACTGATACAGAGATATAAAGGTTTTCCAAGATTTATCTGATCTTGAGAATTTGTCTTGTTTTGCTTCAGCTATTAAATCGTGTTTGAAGTTTACTAGTCAGAAACATATCATCAGCTGACGGTGTGTCTGTCAGGACTCAATGTAGTTCTACAGCTCCACTGTGCCTGAAGATTTTTTCCTTTTCCTGGATGGATTTTGTTCAAAATCCCTTTTTGTAAAAGGCAGCAGCAGTTTCATTGCCACTGCAACATGGTTTAGTTACTGGTGGGAGGGAAAGTCTCTTCATGATTGCCTTTATTTAAGAAATATACATGGTATAAAAAGTTGTGGACTCTTCTGGTTTTCCTTCCAAGAAGCTGATGTGAAAGTGAATTATTACTACCACAGAGAAATAGAAGTGTAATATTAGGATTTAAAGGTGATCCATACACAGTGCCTGGAGGACCTTGTGATGAGATGTCACATCAAATAAGAAATACAATATTCAAATTCAGTTGTCATGAAAAGAAGGTTTCACTTTGACTCTATTCCAGCACTGAACCCATTCCAGAAAAAGTCTCAGTTTCAGAATTATTTTTATTTTCCTTTGAATTCAGTTCACATACACTAAATGAAAAAGAACTTTCATGTTGTGATTAGAGAAAGTAGCTCAAAGAATATTTTAATGCTACTTACTCTTACTTTTGATTTCATGTTCCAGAAATGTCTGTGGTGCTTGCTAAAGATCATAAAGCATCATCAACCTCTCCTTTGCCATGCATAATAAAAGCCAGGATTTCAGCAACACTGGAAAGAAGCTTTATTTACATTGCACGAAGGAAAACAACTTTTTGAAAGACCAACATTAATCATGAACAGTACAGCAAATCACAATGTTTTCACAGCAAAACACAATCGAATGTTTTTACTCTAGCCAAAGAACTGGATTTTGATTCAGAGAATAACACTGTTAATATTTAGAAGACCTATTACTCTTTACCCTTGTTTATTTCAATGATTTTTTTTAATAACATCGAGATTCTTACTTCTTGTCTTTGCTTCTTTGAGAAATACATTTTTTTTACTGTCTGAATACAGTCTGAAAAGGTGTGTGAGATTCCCAAGGATTTCCCCCAAGACAAGTCAAATTCTTGCTGCTTTTCTTGATTCCAGTTTTTAGTCCTTCAAAAGCAGTTTGATGCAAAAGTTGCATCTTCATGTCTTGAAACTCTGCATTTCCTTCTCAAACTTCTTTGTTCACTGTTCCAAAGAGAACATGGCTCCCATGCTTCTAACAATATTAATATAGATCATTAAATCCATTACTTGTAAGAGCTCCTGGGACATCTTTCTGGTAGTTCCCTTCTGATATGATCTATGGGTATTTACACTAAAAATCTGTGACAGTTTGAAAAAAATGGATGAGTATCACAGTGCTCCTGTTTCCTGGTCCCTTGTTTTTCATATACCTAAGAAAGTCCCATCCTTCCTAACACTAAATTTTTGGCATTGCCCTTTAGTTGCTGCCACCCATCTGATCAAAACAGAGCAGAAGCTGCCAAGTTCTAGTATTTCCTTGTTTTATTCCTTGAAAGATGTTCTTGTCTCCTTATTCCTGAACGTTTTCTCTGTATCTCCTTGTGACTATCCCCCAAGATAGTGTGTGCTCATAATTAGTGGAGCTTTTAAGCAGATTTAGTCCACTATTCCACAATCACCTCTTTTCCCCTCTTTTTAAGTCATTCTTCTGTGATGGACAAATACATTTCATGACATAATAATGTCCCTTGGCAGATTTGCTCTCATTATCTTAACGTAAATGTTTATAGACAATGGACTCAATGTGCCAGTTAAAACAGCTTTTGATTTTGCTTATCTGAAGCCAAAGTTCTTGGCCCCTCGTGCACAACCCAGCTATGTGTAAAAAGATATTCAGCTCTGAATGAGATCACTAACATCTGTTGCTGCACATAACATTTAATCTTCAAAAGCCATCAACAACAACAAAAAAATCAGGCAACCAGAAATGCAGAAGTGGAGAAACATGGGAGCTGTGAGTGCAGCTTCAATTGCTCTTTGCTGCTGCCATGCCTTTTGCACACAGTGGTGTTCTCCTCTCAGCTACAGTAACCTGCCCTCAGGAGACACTGAGGATTATACAAGGAAATTAAAAAAAAAACAAACTTTCTGAGAAGAGAAACCCAAAATTCAGCCACTCCCGCTCATCCTCTGGGCATTTTGGTTCCAGCACAGTGCAGGAGTGGAAGGATGGCAAGTGAGAGAGGTACTGAAGTGGTCAAGAGCGTTTATTCAATAGTCTGTGATATACAGAGATTAAACTGACCTTGATTGTAAAATTAGCTCATAATCACTCCAGTTTTCTCCTGATGGTATCCAAATACAATTGTGTATCTCCTTTGTGATACTCCTGAGAGATAAAAGATGTTTGTAATTTTCCAATTGTCCTGAAGAACAGAAGGTATGAGCCATACCTTCAGGTGTTCTTTGCATTTGTCATGGAGACACATCAGCACCAATTTATTATTTTTTCCTTCCTCTGTTCTGAGAGCTATGGTGTCTCCTGGATCAGGAGCTGAATAAGATATCTGGGCTTTACACATCCTTTCAAAATGCTAGGACCTCCACCTTGGAGCTTTTTCAGAAAGCTTGGGAAGAGCCCTGCTGCTAGACAGATGTATTTTTTCTCTTTGTGGATGGCAGATGGTCTTGGCTTGTCACAGGAGTGTTCAATGCTCCTGGAGTCTGATAACTTTAGCCAACTGAGTCACAACCCTGTGTACTCATGAATTCTTGATAACTTTGCTGAAACCTCACATATTCTCTTTACTGTTTTTCTTAGTCATAGGGATTCTCCCATGATTCACTGAGCCCTCTGTCAGACTTACACTTGTGCTCCACTGACATGTGTCTTGAAGCTATGCTGCTTTTTAAATAGAGGTTAAAAATAGCATGGCAATGACAGTGGTTATAATATAAGAGACTGATGAAATAAAGTAAATCAAAGTTTAATGCTTGAAGTAGAAGTTAGTTACGACATTTTAGTTATACTATTCTCTCTTCTAGAGTTTTTAGTCCTTGAAGAAGGAAATGTTTATGGAATTGTATTGTATAACATTGCTGTTGTAAGTGTACCTGCTGGTCTGGTGCTATCATGTTCCTCCTCTCCTTGACTGCTCTGAATTTTCACAGATTTCACAGAAAGCTCATCATAGCCTCTCACAGGCTGCTCCATCCTATGGAAATTCGGGTCTCGTGTCCTTTCCAGGAGCCACGGTTAATGATCTTGCCCCGGGATTTCCTACGTGACTTGTGCTCGGTACCTGTGGTTGTACCCTAGCACTCCTCACAGTGAAACAGATGTTTGTCATATGGTCCTAAACACAAAAACCAGCCCTGTCTCTCCGAGCCATTTGTGTGCCAAAGAATTCAGCTATGGCTCTGAGTGGGCCTGGGCCATAATGCTGTGAGATGAGCTTATTTAACAGAAATTCTAGAGTGTTTGGCACGATATGTTTACCAGGGTGAGGAGAACAGGAATGAAATGCAGCCCTGGAAAGGGAGCTGTCATGCAGATGACTCGCTGCAATCAAACACTTTGAGAAAATATGGTCTCTAAATGTTATGTCTACAACTAATTAACTTTATTTATTGTAGGACCTATGGAAATACAGAAACTGTGAAGTTTAGGGAAAATTAAATTAGGTTTTCAAACAAATGCCAGGCTGCCCAGCGTTCCTTTATTTTTGAAAAAACTCCAACAATCTCTCTGCCAAGTAAAGTGAAATATGCTAAAATGCAAATGTTGATGTGTTTCAAGAAGGAAATTCAGTCACTGACTCAAACCTTTCTTTAAAAAATTGAAATGTTAAAATCATCCAGGTTTCAAACTGAAAAGTAGGCTCATATATACACAGACTTTATTTAATCAGGAGCTTTGACATTTCTGCTTTAATCCCCTTCTCCAGACACTGTATTTTCCCTCGTTGAAACATGCACAGCTTACAAAATGTACTCACACTCTAATAGGCACACTTGCACTAGAGCTGACAGACTTAGTTCCAGTTGTGACCATATATGTGTATATGCATGTGTCATACAATAAATAATGATTTGTTCCCCCCACTTTGTTGCTAATGTCTCTATATTGTTAGATTATACTTCCATAAAAATTGGTACCACTAGACACTTGATGCTGTGTACTCTTGACTATAAGGGTGGGCAGGATAAAAATTGGGATCTAAATTCCTGAATTAAAATACTGTGATCTTCAATGCAGTCTGTGTAGCAGCAGCAAATAAAACCAAGTGATGCCTCACTGATGCCCAGTGATGGAACAGACCATGTGTTCTTTGCCTAAGTATTTTGATGATTTGTTAATTGCATTAAAAGACAAAAGAGAGGAGAGAGGAGATCGATGTACCCTGTCTTTACAGAGGGTGGTTATCTGAAGGACCAAATCCTCTACGGGACAACAAATATAATACTTTTCCAAGTAGGTCTTAGGAAACAATTTTTCTCTGCAAAAGCTACTGATCCTCATACAGCCCTGAGAAAATAGACTGAGTAGTCAGGAAATTAGTGATCTTAGGCAAATTAACACTACACAGCACAATCCATTTCAACTTCAGATCTTGGAAAAGCTGTTTGAAGACTGACTTAATGAGCGAGCAGTAGGCTGGCACTCCTTTTTCCTCATCCGGATAATGGTCCCGCCTCTTGGCAAGAAACCCTTGCTCTGTGAAATCCTGCATCATTTGGAGAGCAGGCCAGGAAATCTCAGCTCTGCTCACCAGCCAGGATGGCAGTGTGGACATAGGGAAGGCAAGAAGATCTTTCTTCATCCTGGTCAGGGCAGTGTCAGCACAGCAGTGAGTCTAAGTTCACAGGGAGCCCTGCCAAGTGCCTTCGGGCTCCGTTCTGGGGGAACTGTGCACAGGAGCCAAGAGAGGGAAGCCCTGAAGAAGGGCTGTGGCCAAAACTATGGAAATCAATCCTAGGTCTGAATAAAGCACTTTGCTGACCAAATTTGGATTGTCACCAATTGCTTCTATTTAATGAGACCCTGTGGAAAGCAGTTCCTTACACTATTAAACTTCTGAAAGAGGGGGAGCAGAGCCACTAGGTCAGTGATTAACCAACTAGAATAATGAATTGTGTGTGAGACACTTTGGGGGATAGATATGATTCGGTTTGTGGAAAGAACGAGGTGTCATTTCATTTTTTTAGGTATGTAAGTTTGTAACTAATTTTTGTCTCTCCTTGCCAGCATAACGGTTTGAATGTTAATTTAATTTTGCAGAATATCATTTATGTAAATGTAATTAGAAGGGAAACATGATCGGGAGATGCATAGCACCAAAGAAAATTTATTACTCCAAGGGGTATTGCTCTAATCATTCAACTGCAATATTGAGTTTCCCAAGATTTAATCTAAAAGCAATAAATTACAAAAGGCTAATGTCCTGCCCAACAAAAAGCTGTCATGAACCCAAGTTTCTGTGGGGAAAAAATTCAACTTCATTTCAGCAACAGGCTCTCCTCGTTTACACATTCCTTTTATGATTCCAGTCGAGTCAAAGTAAAATGAATACAAATGTGAGAGTTCGAACACTTTCCCTGAATATGTATGTGTGTCTGCTGGTGATTGTAATAATCAGCAATTCAAGGCACTGGGACTCTGTTATCTCAGGCAAAATTAGGAATGCAGTCCCGCAAAGATACCGCTGCAAATTCTTCTCCCCACCTTCACAGAACCCTTTGATTTAAGGGAAGGCAAACTTGAGTCTGATTAATTCCAGTGTCCATATGAATGTCTGGTGCTAATGTGCTGTTGTCTTTGTTCTGCCAACAAAATGAATGAGAAGAAACAAGCTGTCCTTCTGCCTGTGTTAGTGACTGCAACCTATGTGTTCCGTGGGAAACGCTGCCCATGTGGGGAAGCCACCCTGTTGATTCTGATGGTCTGCATTTTGCAAGGTGAAATGAGAAACAAATCAAATAATATTGTGTGCATACTTTTTAAAACCTCATGAATTGCAGTTCTGCTGTTCAAGGAGCATCTCTCCACTCAACCAAACCTGCAAGAAAAATTTGTCAAGAAATAAACAACAGCTAGGCAAAACGAAAATTGGTAAACTCCCAAATGTGTGGGCTAAATCACTGGTAAATGTTGGGGTTTTGTGGTGCAATTTAGTATGAAGGCTGATGCCAACATTACACTTCTCTGGAAGTGGAGTAATTAGTACAGGAAATAGTTTTCTTATGTTTTATTTAGCCAAATTCATCTCTGGTTTAACTCCACTGTAGCCTGCATTAAGTTTGTTCTTATTTCCCAGTGTTTCTCTGTGTAATTCTTTATATCATGACCTTTAATTCACTGTGATTGTCTTTTATTTTAGGCAGGGACCATAGTTCCTCTCCCTATTTGTTACTATCAATAATGTCGTAAGTTTTCATTTCTTGGCTTGCAAAGTGAAGCCCATCAGATCTACAACAAGTTTTTGCAAAGTACTCATTGGCAGGTTTACAGATTCCCACAGCTGTACACGGGACACAGGGAGAAGCACAGCCTCAAAGGCATGGAGAAATAGAGCTATGAGAGGACTGGGGAAAAATGCAAGGAACAGAGAAAAACAATTGTGTTAAAAGCAGGGAAGGAGGGCCTCAACATGTGAGCTGCTCATTTCCATGTGGAGGAAAAGTACATCTTAGGAGGACAGCTGAAAGCTGTAAGAAGCAGTCCAGAGAGTCAGAGAAAGTGACTGAACGTGTTGGGACACACAAACAAGCTGGTGAGGCTCAGAACCTGCTGCTCACCAGAAAAGACTAGTCAGTTATAAATGCAATTATTGAAATCAAATCAGTATATTTTTCCTTGTCCCAGGCAAGTTCTGGAGATAATGATTGTGGTGGCTGAGATGGCTGTGAGGATGTAGATGCAGAGGTTGGTGCTGGGGCCCCATGCTGTGATGGCACTGGGGAGACAGGGAGATACTCGCCTTCTCCTCCTCTTCCTGCCTCCTGTTCTTGCTGCAGAGATGAGATCCTGTGCTGGGAACTTTTATTACAGGGCTTCTTCCATGTAGCAGACACCCCAACTTCTGTTTCAGTTCAGCCAACCCAAAATCAAACCGAAAGGAAGAAAAGATGGTTCAATAGATTTGTAACAGCATTCATACTCATCAGCTTTTGTTCTGTAGGGTACTGGTGTGAAGCTGCTAGAGTTGTAATTCTCCACCCACAGCTGTTTAGGGAGGTCCAGATGTGTGCAGCAGAACATAGGACAAACTACTGTGGGTACACCTAAAAAACAGTCAACATGCACAGTGCTAATCATCTCATCCTTGACTGTGTTCAAGTACATCACAGATCAGGACAACCTGAACAGAAAGCTGCAGGTCTCTGCTATTTAATTACATCGAGGTTTTGTCACAACCAGGGTTAGCTCCGTGGCTTTTTGGAGGCAGATCAGTAGAGAAGGACAAAACCACCGAGTGAAGGTGGTAAAGGTCCTGCCTTGGTGATCTATTGGGTACATGGACTGCAGGATGTAGTACTAAGAGGCCTGAGATGTATTTTTAATTTCACAAGGTGTAATTGCTCTGGTTGTGAAATGATATCTAAGATTTTTGTCTCTTTAGTTTTTGCATAAATGCAAGAAGGGGAACCCTTCATCATGGAAAATGCTTTATTGCCCCAAGTCAAGACTACTGTTCTATAATTCCTTAAGAGACATACATGAAGATTTTATTAGTCAAAGATGATCTTCCAAGATCATCATCATTTATTACAGTTCTTGTGTTTTCATTCCAATGAGATTTATAATTATAAACTGGTAATTAAAGAGGCTTCACTCTGTAATTCTATAGGAATTCCACTGTGATCTGACATTAATTAGCAACCAATTATAGTTATGATATAACTTTTATGAAACTCACTAGTGTCTGGATGCCTTCTTTCAGTTTCAAGGAAATGTTAGAAGCAGTTTTGCCTCTGTAAGGTGGAGGATTGTTACAGGTTGATCAGTACTACCATGGGCTGTGAACATGTTTCCATGATGCAGCAACTACATGGATGGGCAGGTTCAACCTGCTATCCTCATCTTTCTTGTAAGAGGCTTTTTTTTCCTCACAGGACTTCTGTCAACCTTCTGTCATGTCAACAAGTGTGCATTCCTTGATGTTTAGCTTTTATCTGACTTGTTATGTAAATCAGAGTGATATGGTGCATTGCTTGATGGCTGATGCAAGCCCTCTCTGCCTTGAAATTGTATTTTAAATAATTGCAACCAATCAGGGAAAAGAGAAAAATACTCACAGGCTCCAATGAGAATGTCTGTGAGACAGAGAATATCTGACAGCAGGCTATAAGGGGATAAATGTTCAAAATTCTGGCATTATTTCACCATCTGCGTTAAAGATCTGATATCTAATGAAGCTTGTATGTTCCCAAAATCTGACAGGTAAAATTTTATCTAGGGATATGTAATAAAACACCTGATACATATGAATAATCAAGACTTAACACCTCTTTTTACATTTTTTTTCTGCTTTTCTTCATATCTTTTCATTTTTGTTTATGTATTTTTTTATTATTATTATTTTTTGGTGAACTCAGATCAGTTATCACCATTAGGTTTGTCAGAAAGAAGTGGGAAGTGGGCTAATACCCAAATCTATTACTTGCAAAAACATGTAGAGAACAAGAGACTTAAAAGGAGACAACAGATTCTTTTTGCATGGATGAAATCATGAGGTAAGTTTTGCCCTGCAGATTCATTTCCACCAACTCCATTACACCTAATGAAAATCACATGTGTGTTTCTAAATATTTCTTAGTGTGTTTCTCTCTTACCTCTTTGCAGCTTCTCCCTATCACCTCCTGCAACTCTTTTAATCAAACCTCCAAGATTTTTTTTTCCAAGAAGTGTGACATCTGATCTGATTGGAGTTTGTATGGGTAACAGAGCAAAAGGAAGTGTGATCTTTTAAGCCATGTCCACATCCACCTTCCATCATAAAGTGCCTCTGATCTGAGCACAAAGCTGTTCAGGAAAGTAAAAGTGTGGCTTATTTAGCAGACAAATTTTGTTGGCTTTGGAATCCCCACTGTTTCTCAGGGTCATTGTGGCTGCATGGATGTACATCATTTATCTTTACATTTTTTGCCATTTAACAACAGGGAACAATCCTCTTGTTTAAACTCAAACAAATGCAACAGACTTGACCAAGAAATAGTCCTTGCTGTGCTCTCCCTCATTAAAGGGACTGTACCTAGTCTTCTATAAAACAGATGACATTTCAGCTTGGAAATTCTCATAAAAATCTCACTGTGTTATGTTGCATCTAACTTGTTATCAGGATATCTCTGAGCATCTTTGCCAGCTGATGTGCCACTGACAGCAAGGAGCAGAATGCAGCTTTAACACAGGGAAATGTTATAAACTTGCTTGATCAGATCAGCATCAGCAGTGACTCAGTCTACTTCTGTTGGACCCAGAGAATGCACATGAGCTAAACTTGCTGCTTTTACTTGTAACTATCCCTAAAAGGGATTAAGTTTTTAAGATCTGGCTACATGCATTTCAGATATTAATATATTCTCTTGGTTCTGTGCCTAAGATTTAGAGGAACTGGGAGAGCAGCTGGATGCTAAAGCTTTAGGAGGTCCAGCATCAAAGCAGGGCTTGTAGTAACCAACATTCTGTTCAGCAAATCCTAATGCTCTATATTTAATCTACTATTAAAATAATGTTTTTTTTAATTTTTCCTTACATTAATCTCAAACTTTGGTTTTTTGTATGTTCACAGATCGAGGCAAGCTCTTAAGGTTATAACACTTGTCTCACTGCTTTTGTTTTAGTTCAATGTTGATTTGATGGCATCTGAAAGGGCAAATGAGAAAGGCAGGTATTATGTTTCAAGGAGAGAGTTATAAAAGTCTGAACTGCATCTGAAGTATATTTTACTCCTAATAATGAGAACTGGATGAAGAGCATTTAAAAAAATATGAACCTGCCCCAACTCCATTGGTTCAGATGTAGCTGATCTAATGCAGTTCTCCAAAGAATAATTGATATTATATAATCATAACTGGCAGTTTATGTCATGAAAGTGACACTTGACACTTTCCTGCTAACCAGTTTAGCATCATCAATTAAAACATCACTTGTGTAATGACATTTTAGTAACAAGCTTAATATAATAAATTATGACATCACCTTTTATATGGCATCAGGGTTGAATAAAAGGTTGTCTTTAGAAAAGTGAAAAACTAAAAAAAAATGGAGGAAGCCTTAACATGGCTTCTCATTTTATCTTTATAAAAGGTACATGTGTTGTATTCCTCCAGCCACTGTCATTAGGGAGGATCTGAATGCTAAAAAGCTACAAACAGTGGTGAAATAAAAACTGAGATGAACTTGCTTCAGATTGACAGAGAAAACCTCCCAGGAGATAGTACTGTCCTTTGCATCATACCAGTGAAAATCTTTAAGAAATGGAGAAGAAAACATGGGCATCCTCATGGAACCTGATGAACTCAATTATAGTGAAGTAAAATTTCCTCAGATGTGGTGTGAAAGTTCAAGATTGCATCACTACCAAATAGTCAGTGTTCCATTTCTTCATGGTCAGTGGCTTTGAAGTAATTCTTTTTATATTATTCTTCGTGGAATGGTCCAATTTTGATGCTGGAATCCGGTATTCAAGCTCTTCTGGCCACTAGATGTTATGATTGTTAGTGATTTGAGTCCTGAGTTGGCAAATAGCTCCATTTATTCATGTCTTTAGGCTTATGGAACCAGACAGGAGCCAGACATGAACTGAGTTCAGAGGATTCCCAATTAAGCAAATGTCTCTATGAAAGTGTGTCTTTTTTAGGATTAACTGCAAGGAGTCAAATATTGTCAGTACATCATGTTTTCAGAGCTGGCTTTCTAAAGGCACATGGCATCAGCCTCACTCTCTTCCAAGGTCAATAAGTGTTATCAGTAATCACAACCACAAGCTGAACAAGTCATAATCAACCATTTTCAAAAATTTTCCAGATTTTTTTTATCTTGAAGATGAATCTTTATCATATTAAGTTGTGCTGAACTGTGCTAGGACTCTGCTCTGAGATAATGCTTATCTTCTAGTGCTTGTACAGAAACTTAGCCTTGTACATGCAGCTGGTCCCTGTGAGTTCATGTGCTTCTCCCATGGCTTGCTTTTATATCATGATCTTGGTTTGGATTTCAAGGGTTTGAAAAGTGGGGAGAGAATCCTAGATAAGAAGTCTCTTTGTAAAAAAAAATTTAAAAAAAAGATTTAAAAAAAATTAAATAAATACTGTATATTTACTGGGGCAGAAACATTTCCCTGAACTATCCAGAATAATTTCTCTTGCTAATTGCCAGGCTGTAAATCCAGGATATGACAAATGGGTGCCACATCTGAGACACTGCTCCATACTCTGGATCAAGTGTCCAGAGCTCAAGAGATGCCCTAATTCCAGCAAGAGGGTGATCATTTAGTGAGTATGAAAACACTTCTTAAATTACACACAAAATTTTAAGCAAATCTATGTAAATTGACAGTGCATATCTCAGTGGTCTCCTGAGGATGACATGATTTACCTACCCTCTTTTCTCAACATTTTTTCAAAAGTTTTTTTTCCCCATGAATATTTATATCGATGCCTCATTTGCTGACTGAATTTCCACTCTACTGGAATTATGCTTCCCCATAGTACACGCAGGAAAGGTGAGCTGTTAGAGGTGAGAAAAAGAGACTCCATGACCTTTAGGAAATAGCAAGTGGCACTAGATAAAACCTATTCTGTGAGGGGTTACTTATGGATTGGTTGGACATAATTACCAAAAAATTATTAACTCACTGCAACAATTAACTTCTGGTAGATCAGAGTCCAAATCTCCCGAAACTCTGAACTTTCACAAATTGGCTTTGCCCATTGCCACTCTAAAGCAATGAGCAATTCTTAAAACAGGCATGAGTGATAGATACCACATAATTCGAGTTATGAGTGTGGACTTATTTACAGCTGGCATTTTTTTTAAAGTGAGTTGTAAATGTTAAGGTGCTAGATTCAATGCTTATAAACGTGTTTCCTTGGTGATAAAGCTTTCACTAAGCATGTTATCTATCTGTGCTCACTTATATGCAGACAAAAAATGATTCACTCTGTATGTTATAGGTCTTGTGCTTTAAAATTGAATCCTCTGTTGACTAATGGCTGAGAAACATAGAAATCAAATCCACAGCTGTTTTTTCTTATAAGTGAAGTTTTGGCAAAAGCAGCGAAGGCTTTAGTGCATTAGAAAAGTGTGCATTTTTAAAAGTTGTTCCACTTCCTATTTTCTCTCTACAATACTCCCTGAAGTTAAAAGTTTTCTTGTGTTTCATCTTGCAGTTTCAGCAGAACAGGGCTTTGATTTTGCATGCCCCTCTACTGCCAACTAAATGCAAAGAAGATGTTAGTTTGTGGGTGTACACAGAGTTAAGAAGTAAACACATAGAATGAAATCCTTCTGGGACAAAAAAGCAAATTATCTGATGACTGAAACAGTGGTGGTTGGAAATCTCTTCAGCAGAGACACAGAAATTGTTTGGAAAAGGTGAGGTGAGACAAAAAGAGTGAAAAAAGCCCTCCATGCACTGACAAATAATGTCACATGCTAACCCAGTGGATATCAGTGGGAGTTTCACCATTCTTTCCACTTAACCATCTTTTTTAAGCGGGGGCTAGTTGGGCCACTGGATATATGTGAGTAGTTACCTGGTCATCCCTGTTTTACTCTGGCCTCTTATAAAAGGGTGTTCTTGCATGTCATCAGCTCCAGCACCCAGGAGATTGGAGGCAGATGAAGAGGTAGATGCAAAAGATCAGACAGAGGAACAGGTAGATGCAAAAGATGCAAAGACAGAGGTCTCTGTGAGACACTGCTGGTCCCAAAACACCCTCATCCTGACACACACAGCACGTTAGGGCTCAAAAACTATAGATGGCAGAGGGTTATGTGCATTAATTGCATCATAAGGTAGTGGGGCCCCAAAGGAGACCTGGTCTCAGCTGTGCTATAACTGCAACAAGCAATTCATGAGAATTGCTACAAACTCATGAGGCAGGACAGGGTATTAATCACCCATTCTCTGTGTTTGAAACTTGAGTTTAAATATGGCCATTGTTTACAAAAATAGTCTCTGGATTGAAGGGGAATGGATCTGACTTTTTCTTAGCCCTATTGCCAGTTTCAGGGGTTGGCTTTTCTTTCCTTCTTGTTTATACCAGCATGAGCTCCAAAACCTCCCTTATTACATAGAAATCATCAAAGACATTTAAATTTGCTTTTTATCTCTAATTTCAACTTTTGCTTCCATGCTTTAATGTTTTGACAGCTGTGGTGTTGCAAAGTAAACTGTGAACTACTCTGTTCCCAATGATCTTATCTAATTTTTTTTTAAGTAACCTGAAGAAGACCTTGCATGTGCAAAACCAGTCAATACATTTTTTAAGAATGTTGTTTTGGGAGTTTCAGACAGAGCAAAGTTAGTACAAGAGCCCATTCAAGTGGCATTGAGTTTCTGAAGCACAGTGAGGAGAGAAACCTTCTGACCCTGCAGCTTTGAAAAGTTCTTGTCGGCCACTTAGGAAAAATGAGCCAGATTCAGATCTCCTTTGCTGCTTGTGTAGCCAGCCATAGCCCAGGCTGTAGCAGCTTTGTGGGAAAACGGGTTCCTGGTGTGTGGTGATGACCCCACACAGGTCTGAGCTCTGTTACTGCAACAGATAAAGGTTTTCTGGCAGCCCTAGATAAATTCCTGAGTCACTTGTGAAAGCTGCCAAGGGCTGGCACTGCTTTTGGAGACACCTTCGAGCTGTAGGGCCACCACACCACAGGCCAGACCTGCAGAAACCCACGTGGAGACTCCCAAGGTTACTCCCAAGGCTGTAGGGATGGCTTGGAGTGCTCTCTATCTCATGGGCACGAATCATGCAAGTCCCTGAGAAATCTATTCATTACTGGCAGGGCATGAACGTAAATATGAGTGTAAAGACCTTGCATGTCAGCCTCAAGAGGACTAGCACCCTGCAGATGGCTCTGATTAGAGCCCTGAAGAGAGGAGGAAGTTGCAGTGCTTCCTAGAACCCATATTGCTGCTTTTGGATTTGCTGCTATTGTTGTCTTGATTTTGGAACAGCTTTTGCTGGAGCTGTTGCCTAGATCTTGATTTTGGCATTGTTTTGTCTTCACTTATGCTGTTTTGTCTCAGTTTTATCTTTGGAAATGTCCAGAAATAAACAGGACACCACTTTGTCAATAGTGCAGGGGACTGAGAGTTTGTCTCCTTCACTTTGGTTGGCCTTGAAATTTCCCTTAATTAGTATTGTCATTAGATTCTCACTCATATCACCCACTCTGTCTATTCTACTTAAACGTACTACCTGCAAATATAATAAATCTGGAGAAATGTGCCTATTATTTTTCTTTCTAAATCCTGTCCAAAGAAAATGAACCAGCAGTATAGTCCCACTACAGGAACTGCTGATTTTGCCACTTAATTTTCTCCCCCTTCCTCCTATTTCCCTTTGTTCTTTCCCCTATCTCCAGGATACATAAACTCCTTGTCACTCTCACAGCTATGCAGCTGCCTGTCAAGGAATACACGGTATGAAATTCCTACCATTACCTACTCCTTACACTCAGACAAGCATTAGGCCAAGAGCCACAAATGTGATTTGCTTGCCTAGATTTTTACCCATTCCATGAAAAAGTTTGCCATTTAAGAGGAGAAGACACAAAGCATGCAAGCTGCCCTCAAGCCTGGAAAATTCCTCTAGAACATCTCCCTTGGTAAAACACCTCCATCAAAACAAACAAATATAAATGGATTGGAAAGAATTTAGTTTCACCTAAACTGTGGCTGGATTTAGAAGAGAAGAGTTTCTTTTGTGAAAACTATCTGAAAGAGTAGTGAAATGAAAATAAGTATTCCTTCTGTTTCGTCCTTGTCCTAATTCCTATTACTTAGTAGCATTACTAATAGAAAAGGAGAAAAAGATTTTGTAGGTCCCTGAAAGAATTCGAAGAAGGCAGGTCCCCAGTCTTTTTATTTAAACATTTTAAAAAGTGCAAGAACTGAAACAATACATTATTGTCAGTATTTAATGTTGGTTTTGTCACTATTTCTGTATTTATTCTCAATTACAAAACTGACACATTTTGAGGTAGCATTTCCATTAGTGTTAGTTCCTTCCTTGAAGCTAAAATATTTTAGAAAATGTTTACAGATCTGATAAACAAAGCAATAAACAAAATCAGACAAGGTGATTACTTTTCTAGGAGGATGCTTTCCTACTCATGGGTGACATTTTAAATTTTTCTCACAATAGGCTTGTTTAGAAAGCCCCTTTGAGTTCTTTTTCAACCAGAGGCAAACCTCCAAAGCAAATCCCTCCTTACCTTTACAATGTGATACTTCAGTCCTGGTGTATCTGTTTCTCAGAGCCTGATTATGAGCTAGGGATTATGAACTAGTTATAGTTAAGACTCTAATTTGATGGGTTTTTTGAAAAAAATATTCCTCTTTGTCATTCCTCATTTTTTGGTCTTCCTACAATATCTTTCCAGAGCACCTGTAATTCCACCAGACACCAAAAGAAGAGCAAAGGCAGGTGTTCAGTTCAGGTGTGTGAATTCAGCCATTCTGCTAACCTGTGACCTTGCAGGGAGCACCAGTGAACACCAGTTTTGATTTTAACATATGCTGCTGCTTCAGCATTGCTGGAGAGGGGCAAACAAGTGAACATTATATCATTTTATATATATATATATATATATCCATTGTGCTTGCCTGGATTCTCCTTAGCTGATATATCAAGCCTTCATTAACTACAAGATAGATATGGTAATAGATACATCAGTTACACCAACTTGAGCTGAAGTGTCTTAGATAATAAAGCTTTGCATAAATTCTAATTCAAGCAATTTCATCAAAAAGCATAACAAATAGCTAATCTGGGATAAAAATGTTTTTTTATTTCAGTACCGTGTTCTTCATAACATCCTTCACAGATGCTATAACGTTATTTTACTCTTTAGAAAAATATCTAACAACATGATTGTCTCACACCAGGCAGAATCCCAGTGGAAATTAAAATTGCATGCATTTTCTCATCACTCTTTATTTAACAACTGGGAGAGTTTTAATATTTGAAACTCAGCAAGAAAATTGTCTAGAAACACAGAGATTCCTTTGGGGTAGTTTCACTTTTGTTTTGTGTGAACTTTAGCTGAGCAATTTTTTACAGTAATGCAGATCTGTGGATTGAATGGAAGTTAACAGGACTTCCTATATGTGCTTCTCACCTAATATAGAAGAAAAAAAATAATGAGGAACATTCTCATAAAATAATTTGAATAAGCTGGCCTTATTAATAAAGATGCTCTGTTTTGGATTTTTAATTGTTTCTTTCAAACCCATATCACTGGGTTTAAAGGTCAGCCTGAAAGTGACTCAATTCCTGCATGAAAAGCAATACAGTTGTGACACCTCTCAATTTTTATTTTTTTTTCCCTGTAATTGAGAGGACACCTGGCATGCCTAAGACATCTAACATTGGTGGAGTCAAGCAAGCCAACATCAAGCTTGCTTGACTCAAAGCAGCAGTACTCAAAAGGATGTCCCATCTACAAAATGAGCTGGTTTTTTTCCCCTTCAACAACTGAAGGACAAATGCTTGCAATGCAAAATAACATTGCAAGACTCTTGCAAGTGGTGATAGCAAAGTGACAGTAGATGTAGTAGGGTTGATTCCAGCAACTTATTTCCATTAGAACCTTTTATTTTTGCTTGTAATCATCCCTTGGGAGATGCTTGCTAGCAAAACCCCACTGGCTATCACACAGTGGCTTCCAATATTCATTATTGCTCATATCTCTTCTGCAGGCTGAAGATTCAGAGGTCAATTAGCACCTTGCAGAAATACTCCAGTCACACTCAGAGAATGTGACTACTGCCTAGCATTGGGTATCATTGCTTGTTTTCACATGTTCAACACAGTAATAGACACCCCTGTCACTTTGCTTGCACTGTTGATGTTTCCATCTTTAGCATTTCTGTGGCAGAGTGAGACCTGCCAGTCCCTATCAGGAATCTGGGGCCCTTTCCTTAAATGTTTCTAGCAAAGTCAAAACAGCAATGTCCACGGCCTCTCTTTATGCAGAACTTTACACTGGAGTTGAAATTATTGCCACTATGTTCAAACACAACTTTCTTGTCAGTTTGGATGATTTCACACCAAAATATATGATTGGATGATTCTTTATTTTTATTATTTCACGCTTATTTCAATGTTTTAATCTTTTCCTGTGTACCTTAATCACAACATCTTTTTCTTCCATTAAATGTCTCACAGGAATTTTGGTTTTTTTATTCTTCATCTAAAAAAAAGAATAACTCAGCCCTCTGAGTTGTTTCAGGCATCAGATCTACCTCTCCACTGCAGCTTTAGCAAGACCAAGCAGAAACAAAAATTACTTTAGTCCTGTGCAGTCCAGTATTTGTCAGACTAGAACATTTATCATCAGACTCCATTTCAGTGGCAGAGTGAGAACCTGTGGGTAAGTGTTTTTCAAAACCCAAGCTTTTCACTTTGGATCAGTATCAGAACTCCTAAAAAGTCAGAAGCTCATTCAACTGTTTGACTTTGTTTTGTTTTTTTTCTCTGCACCTAAACTGAAAGCTAAGATTTCAGTAACTTGGTAGTGGGTGGAAAGACCACATTCCTGAAAAAAAAAAAAAAGAGTGTTATTTCTATTTTGGGGGTAATTTCTGACCACTCTTGTGATCTTTGTGCCATCAGTAACTTTGGATCAATTCCTTCTACCTTCTTCCCAGGCAACAGGCTCTGCTAAGCCAGGGGCTGATTTTGCGTTCTAAGCCTTTGAAATTGAGTTTAAATTGTTTAAGGCCAGCAGTGTCTTTGTTTTGTTTGTGCAGAGCCCAGCACAGAAAACACCAGCCCATGATCTGGTTCTAATGTATGGTGGTGTTGTGGAAGACTAGATATCCATATCAGAAATTAATTAATGAATTAATATCTGTCTTGCTTAAAGACAAAAATTAATTATTTCCTGGTGAAAACCCCATCATCACCTTGTCCATGCTCAGGATTTTGGCTTGTGCCAGTCACAGGTGACTCTTAGGAGCGTCCACAACTATCAGCAGATTATTCAACAGGGCTGCCAGTTATTTCTGTTTGCAGACCTTGCTCACCCTTTTAAATATTGCACCTGTCATTACTGCAATCTTCCAGCTCTATCAAAGCCATCATGATTATTTCCTAGTGGCTGTTATGCCTGTATTAGCACAACTGAGACAAGTACATTAAAAGATTTCCCTTTTATAAAGCAGCCTGAATAGCAGTATTTGAGGAACAAACAGCAGTCTTACTGCTAGAAGTTGCTCGTGCTGGACAGCATTTTTTTCTTATTCTCTTTCTATTTTAATGAGGGCAATCAATTTATTTCCACATTTTCTTGTGAGATTTTGCCTTCTGGGTAAAGAGCATCTTTTATCTCCCCTTCTCCCCCTTTTCCCAAACCTTCTTCTTTGTTGGGAAGATGGAATGTATACATGATATTCCTTTCAGAAAATATATTCATCATATATTACAAGTATTGTCATTATGATGTATTAACATAATGCATCATCAGAGAGCTGTCAGGGTGAAGATTTATTACCCTAAAATAAGTTGTGATGAGACACTGAGGAATGGGTTGAGAGAATTTTTGTTTATTTTTCTAAATTAAGGACTTTTAAAGTAAATTTTAAAATCTCTTACCTTCATGAAGTAATAGAAAGGTCACAGAAAAGAGGACTTGAATCAGAAACACCAGGACTCAGAATAAGAATGCAATATATTTCTTCCCCAGGTAGTTCTTATGAGTTCTGCAAAGTTTTGGTTTCTAGTGTAGATGAGTGTTAGTGGGAAGCCCAAGCCATTTTAATCAGCCTGAACCAGACTTTTTAGTTTATTCTTTAAAGAAAACAGTCACCAAAGCATGACTTGAGCTAAAATTGGCAAACAGTGTTAAAATGGTAAGAGAATAATTGAATTTTGGTACAAAAGGCTATTTCCTTATCCAGGTGTGTTCAGTGGACTTATCAAAAACCTGATAGCAATACCCTGAAACCAGGGAGAGCTTTTCAGCAGGTTTGCACAGACTTCAGATCAAGCCCCTTCTTTGTATCATGTGGTGAAACCATGAAACTTGGCACGTTTATAGCATTGTAACATAAAGCCATCTGTGTACAAGTACAAACTTTTCCTTATTGCCAAAGTGCTTAATGTAATTACAATCAGGCTTGCTTCTCCTCTGCTCAGTTCATCCATATGCTGAGATGGATGAAAATTTGCACTGGTAAAGAATCCCACAGTATCTGAGTTTGTGTGCTGCTTTCAGAAGTGTGAGTTGCTAACCTTGTAAATCTTAGGCACTTTTGCATTTTAGGAACACACATTAACTTACAGAATGTCTTACAGGAAAACTCCTAACAGAAATATGCCCAAAAATTCCGCCTGGATCCTTTTCTTGCTAACATGAGACACCTGGTTTAGGAGCTCAGTTGTCCTTGCTTCTCTGTATAGTCCATGAAAATCAAGAGGTGACACACTCTTTGGATGCCTAAGATGGGAATTACTTTCAGCAGGCAACTTTTACTCTTTGCTGGATGGAAAATAAATGCAGAGTTCCTGCTCACCTTGTTCACTGCCTAAAGAATGCTGTATTAATCCCAAGTGTTGGAGAGCAGCTGCAAAGTAGTTGCCTCTTCTTAAAATTCAGTCTATGTTTACTTCAGCTGTGCTCAAAAACGTTATACCATGGTGTTTATTGTACCCTTGTATTTCCTGTGTCGTGGTGCTTGCATGCAGTTTCTTTAATCTGAATGCAATATTGCTCAGTGTTATTTAAACACCAAGGCTGGTTATAGGTTAATGAATTCACTGTGCTTGCTGATACAGTTACTGATAGGTGGTGCTTGATCCCACAGACATGTACTTGACTTTATCAGTGGAGATGGCCTATCCAAAAGGAATACTAGCATTAAAAAGAAACATATGCAGTGGATGCATTTGCAGGCACGGGGAGTATGTTTTCAGGAAAAGAAATTGCTGAAGGCAAAATGTGGTTATGCCGGAAAAGTCTGTAAATTTCTCATCCTGAGGGAAAATAATGATAAGCCACTTGATGCTGGCCAATTTTAGGGAGAGAGTTTATTACCCAAAATATAGGTGTGAAATTATTGCCAAACTTACACAATTTACCTCTTCTCAAAGTCCTTTATAAACTCAGCTGCTATGAATATAGGAAAAAGTTTTCTTCTTCCCTAAGTCTCAGAATGGCTTAATCATGTATAATCATGCACAGGTACATTGGCTCATTTATTTTGAGATGTTATCAGAAATGGATATGTACAGATGCTTATAAAGTAACTGCACTTTGCAGATGCCAAATAACCAGTTTCTGCACTTAAAGAAGGCTTTACTGGCTCTCCATTAGAGTATGTAAATATGTGGAGTCCTCTGTATGGACACCATATCTCCATCTCAAATCCAGCAGGGATTTGCTTTTCTGAACTGAGATGTAAGAAAGGCACAAGATTTTAACTAGTCAAAAATTGCATATCAAGTACACATGATCAACTAGTCTGCTTAATGGAAGAAGGTGGGCCTGATCTTCTGTCCTGTCACAGGGATGAGTTTATCAGGATCACCTTATGAAACATCGGAACTGCGGGAAGATTTGTGTTGGAATCTGTAGTCTGCTGGTAATTAGTTAACTTTCTTATTTTGTGATGCCAAAAGAAATTACTTCTGACCCATTCTCCAGTTGTTCAGAGGCAAGTAAGTCTTTCATTTGAAGACTTCTATGGTATTTCTATTGTCACATATGCTAGAAATTAGAAGTTGGAGTGACTTTGGTGCATAGATGTTGGAGTTTCAAGGGGTATGTCCAAACTGCTGCCCCTCTGTGAGCAGGGTTTCACTCACATTTAATATTAGCAGTGGTGGCTGCTCAGATCACCAGTTAAAACAATCTTAGGTCACTACATTTTAAAGGAGGTAAAATATCTTGGAGGCACCATATGAAATCTATCATGGAAAACCACTGATAACTCCACATCTTATTAGCTTCAATTAAGTATTTCCATAGGGAACCATGGAACTGTTTAAAGTCATGATGACACACACACACACACTTTGTTCCATCCAAAGAAATAATCTGTTTTCCAGATTTCCCAATAACCAAGCTATTTTGTTATTGTTTTGTTGGTTTTTTTTTTTCTTTTCCTCCTTTTAAGAGAAATAATTTATAAGAATTTATCTTGCTACAGATTTAAGAGGAGAAAAAAGGTTTCTTCTGTCCGACTTTTAAATTATATGCATGACCAAAGATAAATATGTTTTTTATTTATAACAGTGGATAGATGCCAAACAAAGCCTTTCATATGACACACCGCTGCTGTAGCAGAGGAGCACTTAAAATAGTTCCAGTCAAGTTAGGCCCCAAGACTTTTCATGAAACTTCACGCAAAATGGTTAAGACCTTTCATTTATTATTTCTTTTCTTTTCTTTTGAACATCTTCAAAGGTTACAAGTGCAACATGTTTAGAGGATGCCAGGCTTCTTCCTGTCACGCTGAGATGGTCTGAAAACCACATTGAAACATGGGGAAGCTGCAGCTACCACAGATTGCAGATGAGGGGTTTTCCCTCGCAGGCTGTAGATCTCTCCTGCCCCTCCCTGCTGGGTTGGTAGCTGTGAGATGAAGGCTGTGGATGGAGGCTGGCAAAGCAGAGGATTGGTGTGCTGTTTTGAGACTGGGATGGATGGGCTTTGACAATACTGCTGGATAGGAATACTTGTGCAGCTAATACAAACAATTTGTAATTGTCAGAGCTGAAAAGTAAAAACATGATTATAAACCGTGCCTAGGATCAGCTTATGTCAGCTTTAAATGATTTAAAAGTCTAGTGTCTGGAGCTGCATCTTGCTTGCCTATAAGACTCCTTAAAGAAGACTTACAGAATGATATAAGCATGTCTCTCCTTTCTTGTGCATTTGTTGTGAAAAGTAACCCTTTGTCTGCCTGACAGGAGACAGGCTTTTAAGGCAGATGTGAAGCAAAGACTTCCAGATAAGCCAAAAGATGAGGAATTTTCCAGTTTTAATAGAATGGGACAATTGCCTGGTAACTGTAACTCTTAGAATCTACTGTTCTTGTTGTAGTCAGGGACAAGCTCTGAATAGTTAGGTGCTGATGCACCTTGGACACCTGGTGGCTTTTGCTGCGCCACGTTTGGAAGTTGTTTTTGTGTGGATGTGAAGAAAGCATGTAAAGGATGCAAACTTCTCTGAGAGAAGGGAAGTAGCAAAAGAAAGCATCCTCTGTTACCTAGAGCCTGCCTTCATTACGCCTGACCCTATCTCATTATCCCCTGATATCTGTAGCAGACGATGACCTTTGATGACACGGCACAACAATACTCAAAAGAGATGCCCTCCTTTTAATTTTGGCTCCTGAATGCCAAATACAGGGAATTCTTACCCATGCTGTGTCCAGCCTTGTTTTACTCAAATCCAGTTACAAAAATTAAAATGATACCAAATACTGCTCAGCAGCACTGTTTAGGTATAAGGCTGCATTTCTAACTTTGCTAGAAGAACCTCTGTCTTCCCATCACCTCAGAGTCTGGAGTAGGCTGGAAGAAACTAATTTACCATGTAATAAGATAGGTTCCTGTTGACACAATTCAAGGGCAAAACTATTAAGTCATTAGGGCTAATGTTGTAACATTCTGATACAAAGGCATGGCCAGGCCCTTTCAGATGTACCTCTGACCTTTTGGGGATTAAGTTTCTTCGCAGTTTATTTTTGGTATTTGGAATCTGTCTTTTTTTTTTCCCTTCTGCTTCACTTGCATTGATCTTTGGTCTTGTGCAAGGTACAGCTTGGAGAGCAGCTCCTGCAGTCCTGATTTGTCCCAGTTTATCAAAGAAGATAAGATTTTATCAAAGAGGATAAGAATGCATCAAACTCTTAATCCTGCAATACTAAAACTCCATCACATATTCTTTTGCTCAGCCCTGCCCATGTCACAGCTTGGCTCGTGGGACTGCTGGTAGGAGGGAGTCAGGGAAATAGAGCTGGCTCTCAGGATTCTTCCACAAAATAAGAAGGTGAGAATTGCTCAAAACAGCATATCTAGATGTCATTTAAATAAATATAATATACAAGTGTCTTGCTATACCCCTCTGATATTTTGGCAAAATAACTTCTCTCAAATTTAGTAGCATTGCGAATAACTGGATGATGATTTCAGCCATTGTAATTCTCCAGCTCAGCAGCAGGTCTGTACTTGTTTCACTTCCATTGTGATGGCTCTTGAGTTAGTCCTATGTCTGGAATTTATGACCAAAATGTTTCAAAGCATATAAACAGGCCAATAACTTATATAAAGGCCTTAGTATTGTTGCCAAAGCTACCCAAATTAATACATTTTTTAAGACATTATTTAACCAGGAAGGCTCTTTTTACACGATGCTTTTGTTAGTTGTATGGGAATGTACTCAACTTTGTGGAGAATGCAACAAAAAAAAATTCTGAAAATATTTTAAATCTAATTTATAATTTGTTTTTTAGCAAATTTATATTTCTTGTGCAGTAGCTTGTCCTTTTGGGTTGCTGGAAAGGGTTGTCTCTCTTGAGGAAGAATTAGCAGACCATTCTCTAGAAGGAACATTTGAGAACCCTGGCATCCAAGGAGTTTGTGGCAAGAAGCAGTGCAATGTTATATTAATTAATTTCTGACATATTTTATTTTTCCATTCAGTCTTTTTAAATATGATGATGCTGAGGAGTCTTTTTTCATGAAAATTTGATTATCTTTTCTTTTTGCTTTCAATGACTTTAAATACAACAGTGATGGGGAAAAGGAAGTTGGAGTAAAAACAAAATTCTGCTCTTAAAACTGTGCATGCCAGCATAGGTCTGGAATGGATGCTCATGGCTGAATTAATAAACTCTGACTGTGGAGGTTTCAAACATGAATTCTGACAGACCCTTCACTATGACAATACAAGTGGGAGTCACAATAATATCATCTGCTGCTGAACATTGCTAGTATGTGAGTACTGTTGTGCCAAAGGTTAATATGCCAGTTTTATTTCCTTCTCTCTACAGCTATAATTTAAATGAGTTGCACACATAAGTGATGTTATATGCATAGGGTTTTGCATTAAGTTTGCTATGTCAGATTTGTTTATAAAAATCATATTTTGAACCACTTGCCCAGGGGCTCCGTTCTGGGAAGCTGCAAGCTGATTTCTTTTAAAGAGGCAGTTTTCATTTTCCATGGATTTTCAATAGAGGTTTTGGAGCTCTGAACAGGGAGCTCAGTTTTAAATTCAGCACTTGCCCAGGTTTACAATTAGGTTTAATTACTTAGCAACAGAGAGTCTAATCTAGTTTTACATGTGTGCCACATGACCCTTTCCATACCTTACTGGGATTGGAAAGGCTGCCTGCCTCTCTTGGGGAAAATTGCTTCCAACATTTTGGAGACCGTTTACAATGTTTTTATTCCTATGCTGCAAAGTTAACATTGCCCATAAACCTAATAGTCACACAGTGGTTAATAAGGGGCAGAAAGTTTTACAGTCTTTTCCGCAGTTGTTAAAGTCTTGCTACCGTAGTTTAGCCACAAAAAACCCATCAGTTGTGAAAGATAGGATGGCCTATGTTGGTTTATTCTTGGAAACCAATGGAAGAGAGGACCTTTCCTGAGAATCTAGCTGAACGTAATGAACTTGGGAATTATTTAAATTGCTTGCCTTGTAATATAAACACTGGAGGGCTTGCCAGCAGTGTACCTTCAGGATGTGTGACTTTTCCAAAAAAAAATCATTTGGGATTTTTTTTTCAGAATCCATTGCAATTAGTGGCACTATGGCAAAGGATCATTTATAAAATTGCCTTTCAGTGAGAGGAAATAGAATCTATTAATGATGTTGCCCATATATTTTTAGTCAGGTTGAGCAAAAATAATTTTCATGCTGTCTTTTTATGTTATGTAAACTAAGAACATTCCCAGGGTACCATCTGGATTATCCTGTGGGTCTTGTAGACCTTCAGAATGGTTTTGACCTTTTCCTGCTAGAGGAGATGCTGACATTCATGGCTGCACCAGCGGAAATGAGGTACTACTCAAAGTTTGTAAGATTTCTAGACTCAAACCTGAACTGAAATGGGCTCACATGTAATTAGGGGTTGGCTACTAGTGCCTCTTGAGTACACACTTATCATGTTTACAGGGATCAGGAAAGGCTACAGCTTGACAGAGTGGTCACTGGAAGGAGTGGCAGACAGGAACAGCTCTGAGAAGGAACAGTTCACAAGTTACTCTAAAAGGGAACTTCTTTTGCCTCTGTTAATAACTAAGTAGTTACATTAAAAAAAATCCAACCATAACATTATGGACACTGTGAGCTTTTAAGAGCAGTGATAGTGCATGCTGTCTAAAGGAAGAAAGTTCTAATTACTTGGCTGCCATTACGCTACTTCAGTGCTTAAAATGTGATTTTCTTCAGATTTCATCTTTCACCTTTGTTTCCTGGGATTGAAGATTGCTTTATATTACATTTCTAAAATGCATTTTTCCACAGGTTACCAGTGCATACTTTGTTACTTACATCCTAACACTGTCCCCCCGTGCCACCTCTGGGAAGAGGGTGGTGGTTATCTTGGTTAAGCTTGGCACTACCAACACACTGGGTTTGCATCCTCTGAAAACTGTGTGCAGACAATGGAGTAGGATTCTGTGGATTTGGTGTTGAATTTAGAAGAACTTTCAAATGCAGGGAACAGATATTTTAACAGTGATAGAAGTGAAGATTATGTTGTGCTAGTGGTGGGAAGATGCTTTAAGGGGAAGAGTCTGTGAACAAGGCTAGAGATCCACACTTATTTCCCTGTGCACTGTGCCAAAGTATTACTCAAATACCATGCTATAATCAATGTCTAAAAAGGAAATGGTGTTATTCCCTCAGTAATTTCTGACCTGTTGCATGACTACACTACTGGATTAATTTTGAAGTACATATATGGAAATACACATGTAATTATCTGTCTAAAAATACAGCACTGCCATTTCTGGGTTGGTTTTTAAAGAGTGGTTGCATACAACTTTATCAAGATGCTTAATACATTGTGCCATGCTCTTCTTGGGCAGGATTGTTACTGGGAAAAGAAACTTAGCATTGCAGTGGTTGCAATGCCTTCAAAGTCTGGCCAACTCAGTGCTCTGGATGTGATTCTGCACATCTGAAATTCCCATAGGTGGCAGGCTGGATGTTAATCGAGTGGGAATGTGTAGGAAAGAGAAGCAGGTCCCTGTGCTGAGCCCTTCCCACACAGGCTGGCTTCCATCCTCCATGGGGATCTGCACCTGTGGTCTGGTGCCAAATGCTTTCTGCTTAACCCTAGGGGTAAGCCAGAACATCCTCCTTGGTGCCTTGAAGAAGCTGTGGGGAGACAGAGGGAGAACTCCTTCCCTGAGATGTTCCTGGACACCCCAGAACTGTGCAGAGCCTTCAGCATGGGTCTGCCCCAAAGGTACAGTCTGCTGCTGTCTGACAGGCTGCTCCTGTCAGGAAACATTGCTCTGGAAAACAGACTTGTCTTTGTGCAGTAAGTTTGTTCTCCTTCATCCCAAAACCACTGAAATCAACAGCGTTTTGAAGTCAGTTTCCACTGATTTCCATGGTCTGGAGATTAGATTTCACTGCCTTTTCAGCTCTGAATCTCAACAATTCCTTACTACCTCACTCTGGATATTTTTTCCCCACTGTGGGATAGAAAGATGCTATTTAACATGACGAGATCTAAATAACTGGGCACTGTGCATGGAAACTGCAGCTCTATTGTCAGCCCTATTTCACAGACAAGGAAGCTGTATCTGAAATAATACCTCCAAAGTGTAGCAAACCCAAGAACAGATCCAGCTTTCATTCTGTAGATATCCTAGTATAAGGAAATTTTTCAGTCTCATTTTAATTTGCAAATATTTCCAAACACCTTCCCTTATGCACAGTCTCTTAAATACAGCTGTGAACTGTTGCATTGCTGGGGTGGTTTCTTTTTTCATTTTTTTTTCCTTTGTTAGTTGCAGTCATTAACAGTTAGTGAATTAATCATTTATGGGAAAATTATACTAATAGGTAATTGAGCCTTTTTATTCTTGTTCTGATTGAGATAGAATAGTACAGGGAAAATGCATTAGTACTTTCAATTTGAAATGGAGAATTTTTTCCAAAGCTCTGCTGACTTGTAAGCTTCAACACTCATAATTTTGACTAAGAATCAGGCTCCTTAAAAGACAGACTGAGACCCTTTTCAGATTTTCCATTACCTAGGAAGTATCCTTAGTTCAGCAACCAGTCAGGGAAGGCAGCTGGAGAACAATATTGTAAGTGACATTTTAGAATCATAGTTTTTCAGTATTTATCAACCACTGTATTTTCAGCTTGAAGGTACCAATGTTTTTGTGTCACATAATAAATTACAGAATGTTTACATGCAATTAGGCATGTGCCTACGGAAGAGAAAACACTGGGAAACAGGATTTTCCAGAGGCAGTAGCTAGTTCAGAGGCCCAGAGCCAGTGCAGTAGCTGTTGTCAGGGAGGACTGAGTGGCAGTTCTAATTACCAGTGTCTACACAGGTTTCTCATAGGAAGATACAAGCTGTCATGATCCCTTGCCAATCACATGAGAACTGACCTAGGGAGAACATCAGCTGAAGGTGAGTGTACATATCCAATAAATCCTGTCCCCGCTGCATTAGCTTATTTTTAGGATTGTCCTGATAAGACATTCAGCCTGTACCATAAAACCTTCAACTGAGCAGAAAATACACAGAATGATGATGACTTTAAATTTGGGTTCTTGCCCTCTGGGGCATGAATTCATAGTGGTTCAGATACAATTTGATAATGTACTGAATACTGAAAGAACAGAGAATCTGCAGATGAGTTCATAAAGACAAAGAATTTCTGCAATGTCAGTACTCTCCTAATCGAAGGAAGTAAAATTAATTTGTTTCTTAATTTTACTGCAAAAGTTATACTTAATTTTCAGTGAAACCATGCTCTCTATTTAAGATGTTTCTCAGAAACAGAACATTTCAAGTTAACATGTAAATTTATGCTTGCAATTGATACACCTTTTTCTGATTTTTCACCTTCTTCCATTGAATGTTTTAGAGACTTGTTCTTGAACATAGTTTAGACAATACAAGTGTCACAAGCAATGATGAATCAAAGAAAGAAAGCATCCAGAAAGGGAAGTTAGCCAGACAGGTAAGCCCTCATCAGCATCACATTCTGTTCCATATCTACAATAACAATAATTGAGTCAGACACATGGATTTTAAGTGCCTCTTAAAGAGGAAAGTTAGGGAGAGACACTGTGGAAAGAAAATTATATACTGAAATGTGGCATCTCTGTTTTGCAGCTGCCAACCTTCCTCTGTCAGTGGCCACAGCTGTTTCCTTTTCTTCTAAACTTAGCAGAGGATGGGTGAAACTAAAGAAAAGCAGGGCAGGCGCTCTAGCTGATAAGGAGGTGTGGGTCCAAGCCCCTCTGTGTAATCAAAGGAAACCTTTAATAAGCTTGAACTCTTGAGAGAGAGGGGGTTATTTTTGTGTGGAGAGAAGTTCACTCCAGGGAGATGGGTGCCTGCCTCGTGGGTGGATGCACTCTTGGGATGCTCCTCGTGGCCCTTTGTGCACCAGTCAGGTTTTCTCCAGTTCTACTGTTTTGCCACTTGAGTTTTGTCCATCTTGGGCAGCACACTTGCTCAGTGTCATCTTTCCTAGTGAGCAAGAGAATATTTGTCAAAAAAGGGAGGAAAACTAGACTCTGCTTTGCTTCTGATTGAATATGGTCTTTTAGCCCTTGGTCCTCCACCCCAAAGTCAAACCTGGTGGATTCCAAATCTGGAGCAATGAAAAGTACAGGCTTGTTATATCAGAATTTGATGTCACTCATACCAGTTTTCAGTCAGAGTCTTTCTGTACTCTCACTGAATTTGTGTGGTTGTTTTGGTTGTTTTGGGTTTGTTTTTTTAAGTGTCAGCTTTAGATGAGATGAGACTAAGTAGGAACATTAAATTTTCTCCCTTCCTTTGGGTTGTAGAAGAAAATGTGGAGACATGATGTTACTTGAAAAAACAAATTCAAAGACTGAAACAAATAATCCACCATTTGTGATTTACTTTTTCAGCATTCTTTTTTTTTTTTTTTTAGTGCAATCTTTTGCTTAAAAGCCAGTTCTCTGCTCTTTGATCTGCTGCCTTGGGATTTTTGAGTGCTTTGTCTTTCCATGTGAATGTCACCTGCCAGTGATGATTTGAAGGAAGTGTACAAAATGCAGATGTAGACAATGTAAGACAAATTCCTGCCCCCACTCACATAGTCTGAAGTAATCTGGGCCTTGGTCATGAAGGGTGTTTATGGTGCAAGGTAGCATGGGAGGACTCTTTAAGGTCACAAAATCTGGTGTGGTTTTGCTCTACAAGAAAGAGTTCTGGGACAGAATTACCTGGTGAATGTCTTTCACCTCCAAGAGATGCATTGGCTCCAACACAGAAGTTGTGGGTGATTTAATCCTGTTGTGAGGTGTGGATAATCAGGAGAAAAATGGGTGTATAACTACCTGGTAATAGAGATGTTAGTCCTGTACTTATGGTTGAGATTCACCAGGGTTTAAAACACCCTTTGCACCAAGCATGATAAAGCTTCTTGGTACGGAACTATTGTATGAGCCACTGACTGCAAAGAGGAGAAGGTCCTGTGGAAACAGGAAATGTGGATCTTTGTGTCATATATAGAAAATTTGACCTGGCCTGGCCTGCATGCCAGATGATATCCTTCCATCTGGTGAAGCTGAAGATGCTGAGAACAAGGAGAGGAGGAAGGGGACCATGCCCAAGTTTGATCTAGGCACAAAGTGTAGTTGAATGAAATAAAATATTTCTTGAAAAATGATTGATGAAGGCTAGAGCTCATAACCCCTGCAGTAGTTTTGTCACTTTTATCTTCAGGGTGGAGATCACTACATGCCAGGCTGCATTCCTTCATAGCATCTGAATCATTCTTATTGTCTCCACTAGCTGAAAATGAGAAACAGACTGGCAGGAAAGTTAAAATTTTCAAGGTGGAAACAGCAAGGAATAGCCTGATTTAGTTTTATTCTGTTGGGCTTTTTTTAAGATGAAAAGTTTCTGTTGCATTTTTGCAGATAATAATACGCTATGTTTTATGATTCCTTTGTGTTAAACAGAAGTATAGTTTCCTAGATTTTGAAGATAAGCTACAGCACCTAAATAAAAGGGCTTTCTTCAATGTTGTCTATATCCAGCCTGGCTTTCCGTGAGCTGCACGAAGGAGAAATATTTCCAAGGCACCAGTGGTTGCCATATCCTGTATGCAAAAAGATTCCATAAATGTCTGAAAACAGATGGAATGCAAGTTTGGAGGAATAAATGGATTTTTAATTTTCTGAACATTTTGGATTCCATCTGGTTGAAGTAACTAAGTGACCTCCTAGAATACTTTTACCTTTCTTGTAGAATAGAAATACAGCTTGCACTGCCATTGACTGACACATTCCTCATTAGTTCATGGGGTTCACTTGCTCATACACTTGCTTATTTTTAATTCTTTTGCCTGTATGTCAGGGGATGCACCTCTTCCTACATGTCAAATCTAAGTGTTGGACCTCTCTCAGGCCATGATTTATCCTTGCAGCTGGTAAGGAGAAGCTCTAAACCACCTGCCTAAGGTCACCTGACAGTAGTGGGAGTCTAAAGAACTAACATACCTTAGAGTTATCCCCTTATTTATTTTTCTTTCAAGCATTGGCACATGGCAAAAAGAAAAATAAAACGCTCTTACTTTTCTGTCCTGCTTAAGGACATAGAGTAAGAATGAGTAGAAGCTTTGTGTACAGGCACTAATTAGGTGGATTATTTCTGTTTATTGGTATTTGTTACTGCCATTTAGAATGTTGTTAAATGAGTAAGAGTAAATACATGTGTGTTTTTAAACAGGAAATGAGCACTTCTCTATGAATAGGAAATACAGGCAACTTGAACTCACAAGAAAGAAGTCATAAAATATACTACTCTATATAAAAAAATTGATGACCTAGTTTTATGGAAAAGACCAATTTTGTGCCTTTCACCTCAGTGAAAGGTAGAAACCAATTCTAGTCACTCTCCTTGAGAGAGAGGATGGGTCTTTTAAATGACTAATTATAAGCCTGTGCTTAAAGTTGCACTATTTGTGATTATTTATGATTGCCATATTGCCATTCAGAAAATTCTGCAGAGAATAAGTATTTCCATGCTGATAAGTTCATAACTAATAGTTAGTAGGATATTGACAATGTGTTTGGTATTAGTTTTCATACTTTTTGGCACTTGAGAACATTTCTCAGGGTTCTTGCTATGAATATGGATAAAACATTCCAAAGAATGGGGGAATAACAGCACTTTTTTTTTACTTTTTTTTTTTTTTTTTCTTTTCAAAGGGTTGTTAGTGAGACTCTTTTCCACTTCTGGAACCAAGTATCTTTGTGTTTCATTAACAGCTGTTAGATTTTAGGATCACAAGTTTCAGTCTAGCACAAAGCCTGAAATCATTGAAAGTTTTCCCTTTTGCCTGACTCATTACTGCTGTGTAAAAAGTGTGTTTGCTCAGTCCTTAATAGGACAAAATATAGCATTTCCACTGCAAACAGCATTTATACAAAACTCTGGTCACCATAACCCCATAATTCAGAGTAGGATTGTTTCTTCTCACTGAATTTTGTGATTATGAACTTTCTGAGGGCTGGCAGGAGCGCACAAGGGCTCAGCCAGCAAAACTCTGGACATGGTGCAGTCATGTTTTGAGTGTCTTTTGCTGGGGTCCAGGAATAAGTTTGCCTTGTATGGCATTGAGAAAATTGAATTCTCTTTTGCATTATGTACTTATGTAATTGCATTACTGTCTCTGAAGCCTTTTTGCCCCTATAAATGATTAAAACTCTTCCTACACAAATTTGGACTTGGGAGACACATGTAAACCTCCTTATACAGAATGTAAGTGGCTGAAGGACTCACAGCTGCCAGCACCGAGGATTTGCTGTTTTGTGATTTTCCAAGGGTTTAGAGTTTTCTAAGAGAAGTCTGTACCCTGCTAATAGTACTCATCACATCCTCTCTCATTTGTATAATTGAGAAAATTACGAATATAATGAAAACAGCTCCGTCTAAATAAGTTCTCTATCCACAGTTAATAAAATAGTATCTACCCTCAGAGACCTGGAATTTCTCTGCAAACACTTTTAGTTAAACAAAGCATTTTGTGTACCTACAGCAAATGTGATATTTATTTTTTCATTATTCATGAAACAATGAATGTCACTGCTGATTTTCCTGGTAGGATGTTCAACTCCAGCATACCAGAGCTCATGCTGAGTTGTAGCTGAAGATGTCATTCACAATAAACATGAGCTGCTGTGACACTATGATGGCAGAAGGTGAAGAATCTCTTTTCTTGTGCAAGGGCACGCATGTGTCTCTGTGTGAGAGAGAGAGGAGGAAAGAGATTTGATTGTGTTTACAAAATTCATTCATGGCACAGCAGGTAGTAGTCACATTGTAATATTCACCTTAACATAGCTAATTTGATTTTCAACCTGGTTATCATGCATTTAGACATAACGATACATGAAAATATATGCTCTAGCAGTGCATTTTAAATAAGGTTGCACACTTTAAGCCTGAATATATCAGAGGTAAGCATTGATTTTTGCAGTTGCAGGAGTCCTGGGAAACACTACTCAGTGTATGTCACAAAATTACCAAGAGGAAAGTGAATTCCAATGGATAAGTCTCAGGGACTGCTACCATTTCTGGGCTGAACTCGGCAGGATGGGTGTCCCCCATATTTGAAATCTCTAAAGATGTACAAGTTTTTTTTCATTTTAGAGCTTCACATACTAATGGAATTTCATTTCTGAGTTTCAGGTTGTCTTCTAACTGGACAATGAAGAGTCAAAAAGTCCTGAGGCCTTTCTGCCCTTCTCACTGAAAGGAAAATGAACAGCCTGGTCATGGGATGAATGTTGTCTTGGGTCACCATCAAGATCCTGACCTGCCTAAATGATGTGACACAAGGAAAGAGGTATGATGATGTTTGTCAAGAGCAGAGCCTCATTACTGCATCCTGGAGTAGCCTGAGAGATAAGGGGATCTATCAGCAATTTAATTATAGTTGCAACACACTAGCCTTCATGTGAGACAAAAAGGAATCTGCTTGCACCGTGAGATTTCAAGCTCAATTTAAATCTAAAGAGAGTGGACGTGGTTGGGCATGATTTTGTGAATCACCTTCAGCACATTTGCACAAACAAAAGCAGGTATAATTCTCCTGAAGTCAATAGAGTTGAGCATGTTTATACCAACGGGGCATTTGGCCCAAATCCAATTGGAGCCTTTGCAGTATAACACCTCTGAATCTTCAGAGGTTTTCTTTAGAGTCATTAATATTGAGGCTGTATGTACCCAAGGTAATTATCCATTACTCTTTGAGCCTGGCCCAGGAATTGTTTCACAACATGTTGCCTCATTAGTAAAATATAATGGGAAAAAACCCCAGAAACAAACTGGAAACTAGGAAAATAAGGGTGCTAAAAGGAGAAGAGTGTGAAGAAAACAAACACAGTGGGTTGAGATCCTCTGATGGTGTAAATCAGTATCACCTTCTGTGAGGCTCTGCCAATTTACACCCTGTGATGCTCTGGCCCATGATTATTAGGAAAGTATGTTGTTGATATGCTCTATAATGGCTTCCATTACCAGCCCATGCTAAAAGAAGCAGCTGGTGAAAGTTATGTTTATGTTCCACAGATGGATTGGCAATGGCAGACACATAGCTCTGTGTCTGGTAAACAGGTGTTTTACTTTATGTTTGCTAGCTAGCCATAAGAAGTCAGATTCTTCGTGAGGGGTGTAGGCAAAGATCAATTCAGTTGTTGGAAAGGAAGAAGCAATTCTTTTTGGTTGCACTTTATTTTCTTTTAAAATGGCAAGCAGTGTCCTGAAACCCATCCTTCCTCTTATCAACATAATCTAAGTGACTGAGAAGAAAAATAATAGAGGAAAAAAAAACCCTAAGATGGTATTCAAATGATACTATTTCATCTCCCTCCTTTCTTGCCCATTTTCATCAGGAGAGGGAAACACTTTGGCTTCAGACAAAGTAAAAACTGCTTACAAGACAGTCAAAACTTCCCATGCCAGAGGAGCAACTTTGCCAGTTAGTACACTGCAGAACAGGATGAGTTTATCTAGTTTGTCTAATCACAGCAGAGTTTATCTATGCCTTTGGTGGAAGGTGGAAATATAATCCTCATTTTAGTAAGTAACATCTTGCAAACCAATTCTGACACCTGTAAATTTAATACTTACATCACCAATGCAGAAGGATAACTGTTGCTTTTCATTACTCAAAATAAAGCATTTCTTTTGACTATGTTTATTCATTCCTAATTGCCCAGAGAACTAAAAAAATGTGAGGGATTTTTTCTGATCTCTGAATGACAAATGCTTCTAATGGCAGAATGGCAACATGTAAATTCCTTGATGAATATCATTGAGGCTAAAATTCTTTAAACTCCAAGGATTTGAGAGCATTTTCACAAACACCCAGCAGTAGGCTGAATATTCATTAATAACTAATATTATGAATCATAGTGGTACAGATTAAGAACTTCTAGTTGCAAATGAGATTATTATCTTACTCTTTAAACAGCTCTAGGGAAAGCTCCTTGGTATGTAGTGAAAGGAAGTAGCCTAAGGGAACAGAGCAGGATGCTGTCATTTACCTAAAACTTGCCCACACTGCTGTTGGCAGAGGGTTAAATGCATCCTGCTGCTTCCTTGGAACCAGGGGCCAAGGCAGGAACAAGTGGTTCTCCAAGACAAAGGGATGGCCTGGGGAGAGGCAAGAGTAGCTGGTATGGCTGGAGAACCTGGGGTAGGCCTGAAAAGATGCTCACCCTCAGCACTGTTAACTCGTTATCGCTCCCGTTTTATTGAAACCAAACAGCTCCGAGGGGCAGCTTCGGAATCAGCGCGCTGTGTCGGAGGTGGCTGTTTAAATGAGGTGTGAGCAGCGCCTGGGTTTGAGCTTCTGTTGTAGATATAATATATGAAGGAATAGCGAGAGCAGCAGGTGCTGTCGAAATTTATGTGCGAGCAGCAAGCCCAGGCGGCAGCCCCACAGGAAGAGCAGTGACAGTTACTGCAGCAGATGGTCTCAAGAATTATGGATGTGGGACCTGTCCCCAGCTGCCCCTATAACTTGGTCCTTCTTGAGCAGGAACCAGCAAGGTGTTGACTCCAGAACCTGCAGAGTTGGGTTGAGCAGCAAGGCTGGTGGTGGTCAGGGCAGCCAGCCACTCCAGCTCCACACTGACCCAAGCTGTACATATCGATCTCTGAGCAGTGCTGCCGGCTAGCAGAGATACATCTTGAACCAGTTGGGAATCCCAGAATAGAAGTACTGATAAAGGCTCATGAAGGAATTTAACTACCCAGACATCTGTTGAGTAACAAATACAGCTGAACATGCATCATCGCAGAGGTTCCTAAATTATAGTGAAGACAACTTTATGATCCAGAAAGTAGAGACTCCTGAGGAGAAGGCATCCTGGATCTACAGGAGTATATTAATGAAATTTTCAGATGAAACTTTGCAAGTGCATTAAAAATACAGCAGCGTTGTGTTTTAGGATTAACTTTAGCAGAGTATCCTATGTGTTTAGAACAGATTGCCTTCCTCATCCATTGATTAATTTTTACTGTTTCACAAGTAAATGAAAGTTCAAGCCCACCTTCGCCTGTCTTTAAGCCTGTTTTCATCATCCATGCATGCCAGAGACTTTGAGATGTACAGACTCTCAACTAAGGCACTTTTTCAAACATCTCTCTTGGGTAACACACAGCTCATGAGAGAGACCAAGAGAACTACAAGAATTGATAGATAATAACACTCTGCTGCTTGCCCTCAAAAAGGCATCTATGCGAGTGCATACCTTCCCAGAAAGTAAATCATTTGAAACAAATGTTGCAGGGGACGAGGAATCTTAAGAAGCAGAAATATTGAAGAGATAATAATGAACAGCAAATAAAGCATGAGTTTTCAATAAAGCACAATAGCACGGAAGGCCTATAAAATTTTGGAGTACAAACAAAGAAATATTGCATCACAGGGTAAAGTTCAAACAGGGCTCTTTTTACTTTCCTTTTTGGATTTTAAAAAAACAGATATAAAAATTGGAGATATAAAATGGGCTAATACACTGAAATAAACAGCAAAAAGCTTAGACTGATAATAATGATGAACTGACAGACTTCTGAATTTTTGAAATGTCTTCTGGAAGTTTTGATATATAGTGCCACTTAAAGGAAAAAGAAAAGAAAACCAAAGAAAAAGCCCACAAAAGTTAAGTTTTATCCTGAAACAAGGGAATCAATGAAATCTTAGCAGAACAAAAATCTCTTAAAATTTCTCACATAAATCAGCTAATTTTTGCCATCCTCAAAGTAAAAGCAGCCCTGAATGAATCCTGCTTCATTCCTCAGATTCAATACAGGGATAATGTCAGGTTTACTCTCTTATGATTCATTTTCTTACATCTGGAGAATGTGTCTTTCAAAAATTTAGAGGGGAAAAAACCCAATTTTTTTTTTCTTTCTTTCCAAGTTTTAATTTTATTCAGTCATTTCTTCATTACTCTTCTGTCCCAACATTTATTTTCTCAAACACTACTCAGCAAAACCTTTTTGTCATCTATTCAGGAAGGTAAAGTTTCAATTTACATTTATAATAACAAGGTATGATCATGTCAGTCGGTTGGCAACCTTAGTAATCTTCCTGCTGAAAGCCTGTTAATTAGCTTTTAGGTGAAATCTGCTTGTGTTATAAATATTTCCAGAAAAGAAAAAAAACTTTGCGCTTATCTACATTAATCCTGACATCTGGTATAGGTCACATGGATAAAGAAATATGCCTGCAAAAGTTATTCCTATTCATAATTGTATTAAAACTATTATAAATTATTTCACTGCACCCCATCAAGGGCTTTCTCAGCATCTAATGCTATTAACATCCATCGTCTTGAGCCTTTGCTTGGTCAAAGATTTTAGACTCTCCAAAGCATCACCTAAAGGGTCACAGAGGGTCCAGGAAATGTTCAGCTCTTTGATGAGAAAGAACCAAATGCTACTTTTTATCTAAATATTCAACTTCAATACACACAGAAGAGAATAAATATTCTCAGGAAGACTGATCTCAGTCCAGGCACAAGCAGTACTGAAGACTTTTGTCAAAGGTGTGATCTAAGAACCACCTTTGCAAGCAAGGAATTTGGAAGGAGATGAAAAAATGAATGAGAATCCCTCTGTGGTTATTACTCCTGTCTGAATTCCAGTTCGAATTGGACTCAAAGAAGATAGGAGACAAGTGTGCTATCAACAGGATAGCAGCAGTGATACACAAATCACCACTAATGAACTCCCTTTATGTGTCCAGGCAACCCTTCTACAGAAAGCCCACAAACACCTGCCTGAAGTCTTTGCTTGCTTCAGGCTGGATGGATTTGCTTGCTGTTCTTGCTCAAAGTTAGTTTCCAATCTACAAAATCATCTTCTATTAAGAGACACAAAAAACCCTAAAGGTAAAAAAAAAAATGATGGCAGAATCTCTATCAACCTGAAGCTTCAATTTTTGTCTGCTGCACCTGGACTGACTTACACAGTCACTGATCTGAGTCTCTTCAAGGCTTCAGCACCATAGTAGAAGCAAAGAACGGTAGGAGAAGTCACTCATGGATCCCATTGTCAATGAGTGAAGATATAAAAAGCTCTGAACTGTCCCTGAGCAAGGTTATTAGTTTGAAAAGTACTTAGCTGAAATTCTTTCCTGGTGCACTGACTCATGCCCTCCACTTCAGCAAAGTCAGATTATGGTGATTTGCCAATGATTTTGTGGCTGCAAAATGCAGGAAGGTATTTTAATTGCATTTTCCCCTGTGATCAGTTCTGTTGCCATACTCTGTGGCTGAAAACTTACTGGAATGTTTTAAATAGAACAAAGACCTGGTCAGCTATTGCCCTTCCTCTTTTTCTCCCAAAGTAGTCCAGATTGTTTGGATGGAAATGCTACTTTAATCTGAAAGGCTTTTCACCTAGGAAAGTGACTACAGATGAACCGTGCCGACAGGAACTCTACATAATCACTGGCTGGGTTTTTCTCACTAGATGTATGTTTTCCAAAGGGAGTACACTGAAATATTTGTTTCAAGTTTTGAAATGGAGTGGTGTGAACTGACTCAGTGCCATTAATATGCTGATTTACCCCAGCTGAAGTTCCTGAGCTGCACAAAAATACCTCAACCTTTGATATTATATGTGAATCATGTGTTTAGTAATCAGCAGGATCCAGATTCTGGTGGTTTTACTCCCACAAAAGGCAGGGAAAAGGTTTTTATCATATTTTGCCTAGTGATCAGCTTTCAAGCCTTATCAGTGAGTGAAAGTCCAACGTGGCCTTAATTGCCTTAATTCAGAGAGGGTTACACCAGTTACTCTCTTCTTGCTCTTCACTCTTATGTACTCTCCTTGATTAATAAGAGTATCTATAATTTACCTCATCCACCTTAGAGGCCCATCTTTTGGAAGTGCAGAAATGATGATCCTCAGGTCCTGTAAAGCCTCAAAAGATACATGTCCTCCTCATTCCTCTCCTGAATTGCCTGGTACAGCAGCTTACCTACTGATGTCACCTGCCTGAGGTCAACTCCTGCAAAGCCAGAAGATATCAAACAGCATTTCCCATGAAATGTTTGTGTGCAAGCAGGACCTGGATTTATGCGGAGGATGAGGAGCGGGGGTGGAAGCACGGGTTGATTACATCCCTTGGTTATATTGGATCTAGTTCCTATCTCGTGCTAATCCACCCCAGACTCCTGGCTGTAAGATCCAAAGCTGTATAAAGCAGATAACAGGAGAAGGCAGAGGGGGCTGGTCAGGGGTGTTTGTAAATAAATCTGGAACCTGGGATCTGCAGCCTGCTTGGTTATGGTTTTGTGAAAACGGAATTACAGCATGAAATGAAAGCAGGCTGTGCAATGAAAACAAGAGGAATGCCATCATCCAGGTTGGCTTGTACTGCAAACCATGCTGGTCAATCATCCGAGATGAATGGAGGTATCCGCTGAATAACCTCACTTTGCAACTTTTATGTGAAGGTTTGATAAATGAAGTCAGGGAGAGGTACAAGAAAGTGATTAAAACCAGCCTGCGCAAAAGGCAATGATAACCTCCCTGGGCTTTAAACTTTTTTTCTCCTTCTGCCTGAGTTTGTTGGATAATTAACCCTTTCATCCTTCGGTCTCTGTACACAAACAATTGTATATTCCTACAAAGCAGCTGTATTTTGACAGGCAATTTGTCACTGGTAATAAATTGAACCCAGCATCAAGGCAAACCACTTTCAACGGGGATGTGTACAGCCAGGTACCATGACCTGGAATTTCCTACTGGTCTCACTGTAGCAGAAAACTTTTTCCAAAGTTTAGCTCCCTCATTTTTTGTCTCTGGATTCACTGAGATGCCCAGCAGCTTGCTTAGGCAGCTCCTTTTAGGCACCTTCTTGAAAGAATACGCCTCAGGCCAGGCTGGCCAGATAGTTTTAAGGTATCTTAATCTGTTGTCCTGGTGTTGTAGAGCTTGAATAGGATATTGTTGTCACCAAAACAAAAAGGAATGCTAGCATTTTTGATAAGCAGAGGCTAAAGTTTCTCTTTGTGGACCTGGAACCATCGTCTCTCATGGCTTGTGGTAAAACTCATTGCTGGCTTGGAGGGTGGCTTGAGTATTCAGAAAAGCATTTTGCCCACACATGGAACAGCTGGGGTTTACAGTGTTCCCATGTCTAGATATAGCCCACTGTGCTCCTAGGTGCTTGCTAGGGTTAAAAAGAAAGGGTCTAGGAAAGGGTCATACAAGCTGACCCTTGCCCAAACAGGGTTGGAGGCTGCTGCTTACAACTTGGTTGCTTAGTTTTTGGTCTCCCCAACTACATCAGGATACTGAATCAGACTCTTATGGAAAAAAAAGCTGTCAAGAGTCTGAGATGGGCTCTCAGGTGAAGATTTAGAAGTCAGCATTGACAAAATGCACAGAAGCTTACTTGCATGTCAGAGAAATGAGCTTTTCTAGGGGGACCTAGCCCAAAGAAAAGCAGCAGCACCACCACAGTCTCGATTGAATAAAGCTCTTTAAACCCTTACTGAGAAGCAAAAACCTCCGCTGAGAAATGTCAACAGAGCTTTTACAACAGCCTGAAAATTAATTGTCCTCTGAAACGGCAGTCCTCAATTTAGGCTTAATCTCTCTTGCATTACTCAGGTAGCTATTGTGAAGTATCACCCCGCTTGCTGCTCTTGCTGACAGTTTCTATATCCCTTCGCCACACCCACTGGAAGGAAAACAATCACATAAATCCCTCTTGCAGGGCATGCTCCAACTTGTTTCTTATTGTGGGGCAAATTTATGGTCACATTTACTATGTAATCTTTAAAGGGGACTGGCTGGTGGTTGAAGGTCTAAAATTACAGATGACCTGCATGTAAGCAAAAGTGGATTTGTTTAAAAATCCGTATTTAAGGGAGGGGAGAAGGGGGTGAGAGAGGAGAGCTAGATGTTCCCTGTGTAGTTTATGACCTTTCCTAAAAAAAGCCCCCAGCCTTCAAGAAAGGTAGAAAAGCAATTTTCATTCTGTGGCTCTAAATATGTGTTTATCCTACTGCCATGATGTGAGCATGCCCAGTTGGGATGATTTAGCACTCTGCTGATGACTACCAACGGAAGGACTTCATGTGAAAAGGTAGTCTGCCACGGCTAATGGGCTCTTGTTTCAAAGGGATGCTGTGTGTACATTACTAGTGTATGGAGAAGGTGCAGAAAGGCCTCAGCAGACATTAGGAATGGAGTGTTGTTGATGATGAAAAGGCACTTTGCTGTTGAGGGAATGGTGGGAGAGAAAAGGCGTATCTGTCTTTTTGATTAGAAATGCATGCTTCCTTTCATCATCTGAGCTGAAAAATTGGCTTCTGCTCTTGGTTTATGAAACCATTTTTCTTTCCCTTCCTTCCCAGGTTTGCAAACTCTTTAATAAATTAGTTACTGTGAGGTGCATGGGTGCAACAATCACCTTAGAGGCTTTTCCCAAATGCATCTTTAATATTTCATAAGTATTTAAATAGATTTATTCAATGTGAACAGCCTGATTTATTAACACTGGCACTCTGGCATGGAAAGGGGGTTCAATACAAATTATGTTGTGTCAGAAATTTTTAGCAGCTAGATCTCAATTTACCAATGGATTCTTGGAAGTCAGGAAATAATAAGGACCCGCCCCATGTTAATATTTAATCACGCTTTGGTGCCAGATAGGAGAAGCTGTCGAATGAAGGAGATGCAATGAGGGGAGCCTTGTATTACATTAAAGCATACATCATGTGCTCACTTGGTAGATGGGGAGGGGAGAAGAGGGTCAGTCATTATGGTGAGAGGCTCGGACCTGCCACTGAATAAAGATGCTTTGTCAGGCTCTCAGAGCTCACCAGACAAAGATAAAGTCTCACCACAGACATGTGAGGGAAACCTGAGTGACTGGGTGTGAAATCAACTTCCTTTTTGGAGTCCCAGGATACACAAGGATGCACACCTTTCCTTGTACATATTCAGCAAGGAATGCCAGATGGCAGAAATGCTGAACCTGACATGATAGCAGAGGTGACTTGTAAAGCACTTTGTAACCATGCCATGGGGTGGAGGCTACCAAACCCAGTACTGTCCTTCTTACTCCTTGTACCAAGGTGCAGGGGAAAGGCAGGTCCTCTCTAGGTCAGCACTCTGTAGGTTACTCTGTGTTGAATTGCCCCGAGGTCATTTTCACTCTGAAGTGACACATAATATTATTTTTATTTAGCCTGGTACATCACCCTCATGAAAATGAATGGGTTTTATTTCTGTATGGAAACACCAAACCACTTTCTCAATGAAGATTTTGGGCATAAATTTACAAAGCAAAGAAGCTCAGAAGCAACATGGTGGTGTTCACTCAGTTGAACAGAAGAGATGAACATAATGGTGCAATTCCAAAACAACCGCGTATCAGCAAGTCTTTCCTAAATCACTGCTCCCAGTGTGGAGCTATTCAAAAACAGGACATATCTCCTTTCTTCTGAGCACCAGTGACACAGCCTCCCCAGCTAACCCCTGAAGGCAGGGCCTCAACAGGTGAATGAAGAGGGAGCAAAGTTTCAGCCAGCCACAGTGGGATCAACACTGGACAAGGAGGAGAAAAGAGGAGATCTCAGATGCCAGAAATACTTTCCTGAAATATTTCAGGATGACCTAGTGGTCATCATGATGAGTAGGAAACCTTCCAGTCATCAAAATTGCCTAGCCATAATTGCAGGCTCCTGTGCAACAGCTGGGCTCCTAGGAGGGTGTGAACAAGGGCAGTGTGGTAGAAGTGCCTGGAATAACACTGGTGGACACTGGCTGAAATATTGGCCTGCAGCTGAAGTCCTGGTGACAGCAAACTGGTCTTCTGGTAGGAACTTTACTCATTCCCTCTTCTCAGTTAATTATGTTTATTTCTATCCCTTTAAGCGTGTTTAGTTCCCCTATGTGCATTCTTTATTTAAAGAAAGAAGAGTTCAACTGCTAGTCCTTTGTAATGTTAATATTAAGAAAATTGGATGATGCTTCAGGGACTGAGTCAAGACAAGAGTCTACTCCATAAATCTCGTTCTGCCAAAGTTTGGTTGGAAGGTTTTACTGTAAGGTTAAATTACCAGGAAAAATTTCTTCGTTTGTGCTGTGATAGTTGCCTGTTCCTGTTGGTAGCTTTAAGAAGAACATTTGGAATGGGAAGGTAAATAGAGGACTGGAGCAATCCTCTGTAATGCAGTTTATGGTTAACTTGAATTTATTTTTGTGGGGTGTATATTTCTGAGGGGTGTGTATCTGAGAATATTTGGTTGACATGGTGAAAGAATCAGAGCAAGGTCAATTCTATGTCACTACTTACAGATCTCCACCTAATGGGCTGCAAGGCTGGCTGGCTGCTCAGATGGGATTGTTAGTCTCTTCCATGTGGTAAATTTTTACCTATTATTATTATTAGTACATACTTATGCGGTTTCTTAAGAGTAAGGAGAGATATTATGATGTACTTTACATAAAAGTGAAACATATGGAGTTGCACCTGTAACAGCTGTGAGAATTATCACAGATAAAAATGCTGTCCATTTCAGGGAAGGAGTGTGTCCTGTGGCTTGCAAGATTACAGTTCAAGGTTTTGGTTACAAGAGGTCCAGGTTTCTAATTAAGTATCTGGGCACAGCTATTTAGGACTTGCTTTGCTCTGATGGGTAAGAAGGTGTGTATTTATGCATTATCCTACCAGTCTGTAGCTGGTCTACAGCTCAAGTTATCATTTGCTTCTTATGAGGTAAAAAAACAAACAAACAAACAAATAAATGCCACAGAGTTAACTTCTTAAATTAACTGATTTGCTTTTTTAAACCACTGCAAATTTTAACATCTAATCTCAATGTTCTTAGTAATGGCTTATTAAGTCTTCACTGTGCCAAATTATGTCCAAGCATGGTGATGTCTTCAGTTGGCAATCTGCTAGAGTCACAAGAAGTGAAGATTTTATCACTTTTATCTTAGGAAAAGAATACCATCATCTGCTCCAAACTCAAATACGTATGAATAGATTTTACCAAAATTTTCTTCATAGATAGATGGGAAAGAAGAAGAAAAAAGATCATCAAAAAGAACAAAACAAGTTTCAAAATTCATACAATCCTTGTGGCTTATTGATAATGAAATATCATTATATAATTTAAATATTTTTATGTAATAATACAATATTAAGGCATTGGAATGGACCTTGAAATCATCCAGTCTCAACTCCCCTAACATGCAGAGAGACTAGGAAAAATATTAGAAAAAGTATTGTTATAAAACACTGCAGGAATTCAAAATAAAACATGCAATAGGTTTCTCAGTTATGTCTCTCTATTCAGAAGCTCATCTAGATTTACAAAGAATTTCATCTACTAGAAATATGCCTGAAAGCACTGAAATTCCAGTCCCCTTCTTCCCAAAGGAGACAGCAGTTAAAAGAGATGAACAGTCTTCCACTCAGAAATGGTCTTGCTCTGGTCCTTAGGACACTTAAAAATTCCTACTCTCAGTGTGAGTGAGGCCAAAGTGGTTATCTTGGAAATCTGAAGGTGATTTTAATTATAGCTTTTATTATTGGAGCAGCTGTAACCAAGATTTTAACAGTCAATTATATATGGAGCTTTATTGGCAAAGGGTGTTTAATATTAAACAATCATTGCTAACCATGAAAATACCTGATACAATAATGAACTTTATTTGAAAGATCAGCAAGAGATAAAGGAGTTAAATTTAGCTGTACAGTCTGTAACAATAGCATGGGGGAAATACTGTGAATTCATTTTATTTGGAAACAGAAAACTCTCGATGTTGTTAGATTATCTTTTTGAGAGCATAAAGTAAATGTTTGGTAACCAGAGATTTGTATTGCTAGAGAGAATCACTTTCACTGAAGCTACAGTAACCAAATGTTTAAATGTGCAGGGCTGAACTGTCAAAGCATGTAACAACATCCTTAAATAAAATGGAAGCGGCTAGAGCTGCCTTTATCTGTGTCCTCCTCTGACAACTGCTTAAGGTTCAATTCTATTCCAGCTGAAGTCAGGGAAGAAGCTCCTGGCAACCTGAAATGATTCATGGCACAGACCTTACCAGGGAGAAGAGGGAAAGTCTTGAAGCACCAGGAGAAGTGTGCTGCTGTCCCCCAGCACGTGAGTTATTTATACCTGTGCTAAGCAGCACTGCCAGCCCACAGCATTCAGAATCGTGCCTTGAGCCACTTGCAAGGGCCATGTCAAAGACAAAAGCCTTAATCTCTCCTCAGGATATTTTTTTTTTTTTAACCTTCATGATCTAAGTCACTGGACATCTTTGGCAGCTATGATACCTAGGTTTTCAACTTAACTAAAGGATCAGAAAACCTCTTACACTATTTTTAGTTCATTTTAATTAAAGCCAGCAATCTTTGATAATCAGTGTTAGGCTACCAAATCAAAAGGGCTTGTGTGGTAAAACCTGCCCCAACCCCACAGCTATGAAGGACTGAGAAAGTAAGTGGCTGGGCCATATGCCTGGTACAGCAGGGTTTATTTGCTGGTTGGGGTTTTTTAATTTTAAATTTACATTTGTGTCAATGGCCTGTTTGGCCCAAAGAAGGAGTCCAGCAAGGAGGCAGGATGTAAAGTGGCTGTGAAATGCAGGGACAAGGCAGGCTGCACCCAGCCTGCAGACCACACTTCTATCCTGCCAGGAGAACAAGCTACATCTCCTCTTTTCAGTCCCATTATTTTGATTCTCAGAGGCTAAACTAGGAGATGGCATTTTTTTATTTATATTTGTGCTAGAGCCTTTCTCCTCAGTCCCATTCTCCTTCTGATTGCTTCTGTTTGGGCCTGGTGGACCAATAGCCTGCAAACAGTGTTTTTGTCTGTGTATAGACTGAAATAGTCCAGCCAGAGCACCCTCCTGCTTCTCTGTTTCTAAAATGCAGCTCAAATTCATAATTGGGTAACCTGAACTTCTCTCTAATCTGCGTGTCAGCGTGCATGGATGTAATGGACATGTCAGTGCTGTGTACACTAACACTTTTAAATCATATAATGAGCCTGTTCACTAGAAGAATAAACACACAGTGCAATTTAACTGCAAACTGGGGGGATACTGGGAGGAATGTTGGCTGAAAGGTTATCTACTATGTAAAGGCAATTCTTTCCTTTTGCAGATTTTGGGGGTGATCTCTAGCACTGGTGTTCTCCCTAATTTTGAGAGCGGTTTGTCTAATTATTTGTGTGGTGGGGGAGAGGAAAAGAAATTGAGAGAATTTCTTCTTGCAAACACTTTTCAGTTCTTAAGAGGCTTTTGTGCTGCCTGTGCGAGCCTACAGTTGGATATTGCAGAATACAGTGCTTTTATGCAGAGAACAGGATTATTAAAAACCCCAAAGGTGTGAAATACAACAAAAGGCAATGTTTGGAATTGCACTGTTAGGAGAGACAGCTGAAGTCAATGGGAGCTTGATCCACGAAAGCACAGCGGGACCATACCATATATAGGAAAGCACAATCTGTCAAAATTAAGTATGTAGTTTATGGTATGCTTTTTGTTTGAAATAACATATTACCTCCTATTTATAGTAAAGCAGACTAAACAGTTCTATATGTCTGCATTTAAGATTTTCAGACAGAGGGTAAGGATACCTTTTACCTGGAAATTGTGGAGTCAGAGCTCAAAATTGTTAGCAGTGATAAATGAATACCTGTGATTTTACAGGCATATAAATCTCAAGCTTCTGCTTACATAGCCCTGCTCTGTCTGCAGTATTGGCTGCAGCTGAATCTCAGTGCTGGAGGACTACTAGGAAACAAATGAACTTGCAATGCATAGTATCTTAAAGGAAACTATAAATGGGATAGGTCAAGGACTAGGCATGTAAGCGACAGGAAAAAAAAAATCTTCCTTTTAGTTTATACAACTCCTGCTTCCATGTCTGTGCAGATTCCTAATAAGGAATAGTAACTTTTCGAGGCACTAGGCTTGTACATATTTCCTGACCTTATAATTCTCACAGTTCTAGACATTCCAAGGTAGGGGGTCATTCAGACAGAGTTGTAATTTCTTGTGCATATTTATTTCCAAAGTATCTTTTGCATAGTTTCCCAGTGAAATCATGTGCTAGGGCTGGGGAATGCTAAATAGGTTATTTTTCAAGCTTGCATATAAAGGGCCTGTCAAAGTGCACTGTTTTGGACTTATCAAGTAAAAGTGACGAAGCCAAAGCATGATGTTTGTAGCTTGTCCTTCCTAACCCCACTGCGAGCTGGGCTCCCAACCTTCCAACGCGAGATGACATCGGGGGTTAAGGAGCTCTGGTTTTGTTATCTGTGAGGATTTTAATGATTGTGAAAGTCTTGAAAGCATACGTGGCTCAAGAGTAGTTTGATATGGGCATTCCCCAAAACCTACATTTTGTTAACCCTCTGCTGCTAGATTTGTGCTCCTTTTCCTTCTCATTGTGTAAATAAAATCACAATAAATTTTAGGGGGGATAAAGGTTGCAGAAGCTCAGCCTTTCTGTAAATAACCTTAACTGGTTTTGAAAGCACATTTTGAATTCATTTTCCCAGTCCTTCAAGACACATACTTCTTTTCTGAAGTAATTATATTTATCTGATCAAAGAATTAGATACACCAGGGACCAGCCAAGACCTCGTGAATTTTGAATATTCATTTCTTATAATCCATTGACCAAGCAGCAAGTCGAAGTTATCTACTGTCTGAAAGAGGTTTACACAAGGTATTTGTCTGGCCATTTTCAGAAACAAGAGTCTCTGCTAAAAGTCTTGCAGATAAAGTATTTGTCAAGGAGAGGCTGAATTTGAGCAGGAAGGGTTTGCCCATAGTGTATGCCCTGCTCAAAGCAGCTGTAAGGAAAGTTAGTCAGACCTCAGCTTTTATCTTTTATCTAGGGGTCTCTAACTAATCTAAATTGAAATGTGGGTACTTTTTCCTTCTGAACTCAAGATGCATGCAATACATTTGGGACTGAAAGTTTCAAATTCTTGTTGAAAAGCAAGTGTAGACTTCATGCTTACAAAAGTTCCTGGGGAAAAAGAATAAAACCTTTTCCTAACATTCTGAAAAGAATGACAAGGGGAAGATCCTGTGGAAATTGGGATTGTTCTCCCAGATTGCTGGTGACAGTAAGTAACATTGTATAAAGCTCCAGTTAGGCTGCAAATGACATATGGAGACAATTTCTGCCTCAGCTGTATTTACCTTTCCCTTTGATCTAAGGGGAACAGTGCATGGATACTGAGACAAAGCTTGGTCTACAGTATCCTGCTCGGTTTTGTGCATGGGAAAGGAGTTTGGAATAGCTGGGTTGACACATGCTGTTGTAACTGAGAGGGTAAGATGGTGCAATGAGCCTGATTTAGGCACGTGGAGGGGCAGCCAGAAGGTGATGTGAGTGAAATGCATTAAGTGCTGCCTTCTGCCTTTATCACCAGAGAATTGCTGAAATGTAAGACTGGAAGGAAACTCCATAGGCCATATATTCTGTTCTCCTGCTCTAAGGTAAGATCAATTATACAACCATCCCTGGAAGCCATTTAAGTAAAATATGACTGGAATGAAGAGATATTCTTTATATTTAGAAGGGGTAAAACTGCCAGAACAGTGAGTTTCTTACCTCCCGGTAAAAAAGAAGGAAAAAAAAGAAAAAAAACATAGAAGAGAGGTTATTGCAGCTCTCTAAGAGTTATCATTCAAATTAGCTTGGATGATTTGCTTGGGATCATTGGAGAAGCCTGATTAGGAGAGATAAGTGGAATGTAAGACAGGATATGTAGAAGTGAAAAATAAGGATATGATCACAGAAGGCAAAGGAACAAGTTGAACAGGCTTCCAGTTGAGGTGGTGAGCTCCAAAACCAATATTTAGGAAACAACTGAGGAAGCATGTGGAATTCAAAAATAAAAAAAAAAACTGTATGTTGTATCTTTGAGCTTTGAATTACCTGGACACTCTTTCAAAGGTTAGAAGTGAAAGCTTGCCCCCCTCTAATTGCTGTCAGAGGTGTGTATGTGTGTGCGTGTTTGTTTACAAAACACTGTTTTTATTCCTCCTGGAAAAAAAGACACAATAATTTTACTATTCTTCTAAAAAAAAAGTTTTAAAGTGTCTAAAGTGTCAAGTAGTATTGCATTTCACATCTATAGGGATCCTGCTTGCTTTTGCTGTACTTTTATCTCTCCCTGACTGACTTGCAATCCATTTTTTGAAAGCCAGCCCACGTCATTTGACTTTTGTCAGAGCTGCAGTTTTCTCTGTACTTTTAAGTGTAAACACTGCAATTATTTTTTCAGTTATTATTCAGAGTGTTATTTGCCATTCATTTTATCAATCTAATATTCTTATGTTATGAATCTTACAACCACTATTAACTGTTTTGGGTCATTTCATATCTGTACCCCAAAAAAACTGCTCCCAGTGTTATTACTTATTGGTCATAATCAATTAGGGAAGTTTTTAGACTATGGCAGTCTTATATAAATACACTGGCAAAGTTCACCTCCTATGATTTCTGACAATTAAATTGTTCTGTCACTTTGGGACCTTCATTAATCTCAACTTGTCATCCTTGTTTATGCAGGTTATAATGGCCTGTGTGTGTAAGTGAAATGAGATGCTAAAAGCCCTTGGCTGTTTAACTCTTTCATCAAAGTCAAGCAGGAATATGATGTTGAAGGGAAAAGCTGGGTTTTTTTTTTTTCATCCCCCAAAACAGCACTGTGGAAATGATTGTGCTGTTAAACAACTTTCAAATAAGTCAAGGAGGAGTTTCACAGAGGGGTGAAGGAAACAGCTGATGGTGCTGTTATCACAGTCCTTTATGTGTCTGTGTGAGTACACGTAGAAATAAAGATATGGCAATGTGGATTACTTTCTCTTCCAGGAAAGTGGTATGAAGACATCATGTCCCAGCAGAGGAACTAAATGGCCAGAGATTTTCAGATAACCTTGCAGGATCAGTGTGGCTCAGATCTCCAAAACCTCTTGAAACTCAGAGATTTGAGTGTTATTATTATTACTAGGCATTTTGGTTTGGGTAATTCTGGCAGACTGATTTCTTGGGACACAATTCTGAGGACTTTGTGAAGCAGAAGTCTGTTTAAAGAATTTAATTTGCTAATTAATTTTCTGGAGAAGTTAATAATTTTCCTCTTTCTTAAATTATCTCCTAGAATTTGAAGACATGCTCTGTGATGACTCCAAATTCAGGTGGTGGTTTACTGTCTTCTGCCCTTTTCTTCATCTTTTAAGAATGTCTTAAACAACTTTTAATATTTGTCACTCCACAGCAGCAGCATTGTTACTTGTGTCATTCTCAGGCAGAATTCCTCAGTGATCCTTCTGGAGCAGCCTCTCACTTTACAGCCCCCTGAATCATCATCACATCCTCACCTGGCACCAGGCACCGAAGATGCAGGTACCTTTTGTCCCAAGAGTTCATGAAACCATGCTTTTCTTCTTGGGCAAGAGCCTACTGAAATTGAAACACAAACTTTACAGATTTTTTTTCTCATTTGCAATTGAAAGCGAGGGGCCAGGTCAAAGCAAGCTGTGCAGTGTCCTGTGCTGGCAAAGCTGGAGATGGAGCACAGGTCTCCTGACCTGCTCTGAGCCTCCATCCATTCACAGCTGGCCAAGGTTAAAAAATAGGAATAGTCTGGGAGTTATCCATCTCAAATCTAAAAGGAGTGTAATGATATGCTATTCTCTGCACCCTGAGAAACATACGAGTGACATCTTCTCTCAGAGCACTAATTACCATAATTCTTAGACCAGAGAGAGATCCAGAACACTGCACAAATTATCACCCAATATCTTTAATAAATGTGGATGGTAAGTTACTTGCAAAGGTGCTGGTTAATAATCTGGAACACATATTCCCAGACCTAATTCATTTTGGTCAGGTGGGATTTATTAAGAATTGTACTGTCATACAGTGGTGTGAGGCAACTCTTCAGTACAGTTACTCTGCAGACCAGCAAAGGAGAAATACGAAACAAACTGGTTTTGACTTTTCCAAACGTTGGTCTACGAACATCTCTTTGACACTGTGCAGTAAAATCCAGTGGCACCCATCAATCTGTTGTAAAAATGACGATGCCAGTGGGTTAATGGTTAGGTTTCCTAACAGCTAAGTTACAAAAAGGAGAAATGGTAGAGCTGCTCTCCCATTTCTATTTGATCCAGAGTTCCCATCATAACTGTGTTTCTCTTTCCTTTCATGAGACTAATTTATAAAGAAAACCAAATCCCTTGTGCCTCAAGGATGTCCATTTTGGACGTGGCTGCCTTTCCCTCTTGCCTAGAGAGGAAACAAAGTGATGGGCTCCTACCAAAGATGCGTCAGTGTGTGTGCCTAAAGTTCAGCAGGATAAATGCAAGTCTTAGAGGCAATCTGCCAGATGTTATTTGTCGAAGCTGCCTCTAGGCTGCTCTGAAGCATACCAACACATATGTCAGGGCAGAATGAGAGTCAGGGCAACTTTCCAATTTTTTTTTGCTCCCAGAGGCTCTCCAGGGGAAGCTAAGTTTAGGAATAGAGAAACAAAGACCATGAAAATGAGATTGGTGCAGGGTCTAATGCTGTGGCAACTATAAAGCATCATATATGTAATTTCACAAATTTTGAATGCAAAACAATAAATACTTACTAAATACTTTGGTGTGTGGTGAAGGGGCATAAATCAGATGCAAATACTGGTGACAGCAGTACTACTTCTGCTTTGACAATGCCACCTGATCAGATACTTTGGGAATGATGTAAGTCTTTAACAGGCCTTTTGAAATAGAATTTTTAAAAGGTACACTAGATTTTACTCAGGATCAGTCTAAGAAAATCTAGAGTTTAGCCCATTCATTTCCATCCCTTGTCTTTGTATATGCATGTAAAATAAACAGCCCAAAATATATGTGGTATTGGTTGCAAAATAAATGATTCATCCTACAAAAGTGAAAACACTTGCCCAAATAAACATAACATGGTGGTGAAACACTGTTCTTGAAGTAACAACCCACAAAGATGCTATGGCTTATGTTCTTACATTATCATCTTTCTATGAACAGACAGTTTACTTAGACTGCTATCTATGAGGAAAGTCTATTTTTAGCATGTATTTGTACATTGGCCAGCATAGCCAGATGCTGATGCCTAATACTTGCCTATTGAAAGTGAAAAGACAGAACTTACTGTAGTTTAAGACAGGAACTCTCAAAAAAAGTTTACTATACTATGCAAAGTGTGGATATTTTGCCTTTAACCTCCATTTCTTTGCAATAATATATAGCATTACAGAGATGACACTGATGTATTTGTTATCCTATCTGATAGTTTTGTATTTTTTTTTTCACCTCCTCTTGCAATTTTACCTTACTGACATTCTCCATCTTGATGTTTGCATCAGACACTTTTGGTAGTATGTAAATTATATTTAGAACATAATTATGCACAGCCGCAGGGTTGCATAAATAAATTTTCATCAATTTTGCACGTCAACCCTGAAATGAGTACACCTGTACTAGCTCAAGACCTGGAAGCTGATTAATTTCACCAGGACCACTTAGCTCAGTTGGGATGCTGCACTGAGCTCTCCCACTTCCAGAGGCTGGTCAGTCACATCTGCACAATTCCTCTTATTCCTCCTCTTATAGGTCTGTATGGAGAGATGTCAGAAAACAATTACCACCCCCCCAAAAGTGGTGGCAGAGTGGAGTTCAGTGATGGTGCTCTCAGCAGTGGGGTCAGCTGAAGATGGATACTTGGGGCTTTGACTCAATTCACTTTTCCTTGTAAAACTCAGAAATTTACTTCATGAGATTCTTTTTAAAATGTGTTTCGGAACTGTTTTTGTACGAACAACGGCTTCGATGAAAAATGGGGATTTTCATGTTTAGTTTCTTTAGAAGCAGTTTTCCAGAATTCATTCAGCATGTTTTAATGAAAATTCCCACCTTTTGAATTAATTTCTGAAACATTTTGTAGATTAACTTGGAGAGAAAAAGGATAAAATGTAACTCACAAGTCATTTATTTCTCAGTCACAGCCATCTCATATCCTCTGTGTGTATAAATCAGATCAGTTTAGCAGTACCAATTAAACAAACTGTAGCTTTAAAACCTCGAATTATATTTAAATGAAATATTTAATTTTTTTTTTAAATGCATGGTCTCACATAATTAATTAATTTGAAGTTTTGCATAATAACTGAAATACAGGCACATACTGAGGCTAGATACTGCGGACAGCAAAGTGTGTGTGGGGGCACTCACACGTCTTTTTATAGCCAGCACACAATTTTGGATCCCTACATGTGAAAACACACAATATATGTATATTTACACATGCATAAAATCACTGATGGAACTACTGGTGACTACCTCTCCAGGCAAATAAGGCTCATAAATTGACACATTTTGCTTAATCTGTATGTAAAGCATGTTACACATCACTGTTACAATGCAGACATCTTAACTTTAAATGAGACGAAAACAAACATAAAATTAGCACTTTAGGGAACCCCCTACCACTCAATTTGTGTTGGGTTTAACACCTTCTTATTTTATATATCCTTCTACATAAACAGTTTTATATCAGCCCTTTATATGGTGCCTTCAAAGAATTAAATGTTGAGCTGTTTAAAAGCACTAATTAGCAGCTTTAATACAAAGGGGACCATAGTTATTAGTAAAATCTTGTAAACCTAGAATACCCTTCGGGCCCCATCATTTGTGTGTGAAATAACTCAATAAAAATATTATATTGTTAATCACAAAAACCTTCAAGGGAAATACTAAATCTGGGAAGAAATATAAACTGTACCTTTCCAAACAAAGGAAGAAAAGTGACCGTCCACATTAAAGCAAAGCCATAAAACCCCAAAAAGAATATATTCATTGATAAAATGCAGCTTGTTTCCTAGCAAGGGGTTTTCAGTCTGTAACCTTATGCACATACAACAACAAACATGCATTAATGGTGTTTAGTTTAAGCACAGCTAGTGACATATTTATTAAATTAGCACTTCATTCCTTTCGGTAATGTGCAAAAATGGCAAGGCTTTTGCAAAAAGTAGCTTTTGGTAGTGGTGAGATAATCTTTGAATCTACAGTTATTTTGGCACAATGCAGATTTTACTCACACACACACACACACACACACACACACACAAACACACACACACACATATATATATATATATTTACTATTGGAGATGTTAATAAAGGCTTTGGGATCTTACCCAGATTTTCTTTCTAGATAACTAAAAGTACCTTTAATTTTGTTTGATACATTAAAATTATGCTTGACAATGCTGAGTTCTAATTCTTTCAGTACTTCACACATGGTTTACGTTAATAGTTAATATTTATGATGCAAGTAAATAATTATATTCTTAAATGTTTAAAAATTACACTTATTCCAACATTATTAAGGAGGTAGTGTTTCTAATTTATACAATGTAATGGAGCTGAGTGGCACTAGATGAAAGAAGAAACCTCCACAAACATGGATAAAATCTTTTGACTGACAACTAATGCTTAAAACATAAAATACTAAGAATTGCCAAATTTAGAGATGCGAAAAAAAGACAGAACATTGCTTTTATAGGTAATAAGTTATTTTTTGAGATAGAGGTGAAGAATTTCACCTTAAAAAAATCTAACTCTGTGCCAGTGCTTCACTGAAAATTGTTTGATCAGTACTTTTAATTTTAAATTTCAAGGGAAGGATTCTGGGGTATGTTACCCTTCTGAAATTATTATTTCATTATCATGAGCAACGTCTATCCTTTCCAGCCATGGGCTACTATGAGAAACAGATTTACTCAAAAGTATATTTGCTGTGAATATATTTTTAATGCATTTCTCTAACATGAAAGGGCTGGCCAGAGCTTAAACTTTTTTTCTTTTAGTACGTCAAGCTTTGCTTTTTACGGTGTTTTATGTTACAACCTAATTAGTATCTTACAGTGCCCTTACATGTACTTAGGGTGTAGGGTTTCGCTAAATACACTGAACGTTTTATTTTGGGGGACCTCCGTGACACACTCTAAGCAGTTTTAGGCAGGCTAAGAATATGTTTCCAGTCAATCAAGCCTCTAGAGATAGGTTATCCACCTCTGGCTAATGCACTGCTATAAAACCTTCACCGGTTCTGACTGCGCGATACAGTCTGTTATTAAACCCCTAACTGTGCGCGGCAGCGGCGTTCGGAAGGGGGGAGGGAGACAATTATTTCCAGTACTTCATAAAGCCTACTTCAACAAATTATGTGAAGATTAACTAATAGCAGCCTCAGCACTGGATGGCTGGCCAAATTAGGTATGACTTATCAGACGGGTGCTTCGTCGGCTGCTCTTTAGAGCCTGCCTTTGCAGAGAGGGTCTTTCAATAGACGATGAACCAGGTCTGCAGCGCAACAATAGAGATCAGGCAGAGGCTGCTTTGAGCTCCTCTGCACACCGAGCCGGTTCGGAAAGCCAGCGAGGTCTCTGAGCGTCGGCGGTTTTCCTGCTGAGGATTAAATGCGCCTGCACAAAGCCGGGATATCCCACAAATCAAAAGCAGCGGGCAAGGAGAAGGGGCAAGCGATGGGAAGCGCAGTCCAGAGCACCATGATGGATTAGGGGAAGGGCCTTGTGAATGCTCCCTTTTCTGAAGGGGAGATAATCCGTCAGTCTCTACAGGGCAATCCTGTCAGACTATACCACGCTGGAATCCCCGGCATCCTCTTTGGTTTTTTATCTGTCCTGTGGAGGGCACCAACATTCAATGGCAGCTGCTACCCTGGGCATTTGACGAGGAGATGAGGAGGGATATGGGGCATGTCTGGGGAAGGAACCACCTTTTGGCCTCTCTGCAAAATGGCTGTATTGTCTTCTATCTTTGGAGGTCTGGGGAGAAGCCAGTCCAGGATATTTTGGAAAGGCTGACACTTCTAGCCTTGCAGTAATAAAATGCAAGATACATTGTGTTTAAAATATCTTAAGATTCAGGCAAGCTTAGTCCAGTACCATGCAGGTAGAGCACTTGCTGGGCTAGAAGGGCTTCCCAGGATGAAAACCTAGGAAGATCTAGACTTAAACAGAGTTTGTTTTTAACCATGAAGGGATCACCCTACTCTCTCTATAAAGACCTTTCATTTCCATCTGGAATGAGTATACGATAACCTAGTCAGACCAGCCTCTCGGTCACCAATCAAAACACTGACTCTTGACATTTGCCTAATTATCTTTTCTCATCATCAGTCATCTCTTGAAGTCTTTGCTTCATTCAGATGCCAGGTATTTCCGAAATTAATCATGTCATTGAAGGCGGCATCTTTTCATGTAAATGGACTTTATTATCTGGATCGAAAAGCTCCCCCCCTCTCCTCCTTTCAGCTGCAAAAGCCCATTTGTAGCGAAAGTGTCTGAAATCTGACATGCTGCCTTCTCAAGAAAGATTCGTAGTGGTGACCTCCCAGCAAGAGCTAAGCATCCGTCACCGGGAGTGCGTGTGTGTGCTGCTTGCACCCTTGGGCTGGATGCATGCTAATTTGCCCCATTGTTTCGGGGTGAGTGGCTTTCCAGCACTTCCAAACAAAGCCTTTCTGCATAAGCTTCTGTGTGTACAATTATTTTACGTTCACATCATTCCATCATCCTAAGTCTATTCCTGATATAAGAGGGGATGGAAATGTCTTTGTTTTCCTGTTACACTGGGGATTACAGGCTGGATTTAGCATGTTAGCAAGGCCACTCCTCTTTCATTAAATCCCATTTGACAAATGTTTGGGACCATAGGATTGATCAGCCCATTGCACTGCTCATCCTAGCTTTAACTTTTGAAGGGCCACCATCTTCAAACTGTGTTGATTCAACAAGAAACCAATCCACAGTAAATGACTGTGCATGCAGAGTATTGCAGGGATGGATGAAGAAGTGAAAATGACAGGCATACTCTTTGGACTTATCAAATCCTTGGTAGAAGAAGGCATTAATTTTGCTCATTAGACTCATATTTTAATGAATTCTATGATGGGCTGGATTAAGATCAGGTCAGCACTGATAATGCAGGGTTTTTTTCATTTTGGAAATTTCACTTTTTAAGTTTGTGGTGATACATTTAACAACTCCTTTCAAAAGCACCCTTCTATTTTATACCCATTGAGCTTCCCTCTGGGACCATCTGAGGACAGCATTATTAATTGTTGGCAAGCTCTATGCTCAGATTTAAAAAGTGAAACTTGGGCATCATCTGACTAAAAGGTAGAAGTGGAAGCTTCTCTCTGGGCTTCTGTGTTTACACTGTAAAGTACCAAACCCTTAAGGTCACTGGGTTTTATCATTGGCAATGATCTGAAAGGATCAACAAATTTTATTGAAATCAAATTATTAGAAAGTTTTCAGCATTGTGTGCCATGTGAGAGTCATATTCTGTATTCCCTGTATTTCCTGGTAACACTTTAAAAACATGAACAGACCAAAAGTTGGGGTTTTTTTAATTACAGGCACACTGTTACACATCACTGACGATAGCTACGGTGTTTAGACATAATGTATAGATTTTTGATTTGTGGATGCTAAAGGCAGAAGGAAGAAAGGCCATTACCTAGTTTGCTTCTCTGTCTAGTAAAGGCCACCTTGAAGGTTTTTTATTATTCTGTGTATCCCAGCAGACCTTCTAACTATCATGATGGCAAAATCATCACAATATTCAGGAAATTGCTCAGATTGCACTCTCATAACTAAAAAAAATCCTCTTAATTTCTGGCATGAATTCATCTAGCTTTGACCTCTAGATGTTAGATCTTGTTTTACGTATGTCTTTGTTAAACTGAAGAGCTCTCCATCAAATTCTGTTTCTTCTGAAGGTTCTTGTATACTGTGGTCAAGTCAATCCTTAACCTTTTCTCTATTAAGCTAAACAGTCTGAGCTTCTTGAGCCTCTCACAATTGTTTCCTAATCCTCACAGTGTTTTCGAGTCCTTTAGCCATTCCCTTGGCTCCTCTCTCTAATTTATCAAAAACCTCTTTAAACATAGGCATCAGAACGATTCCATTAGTGGTCACAACAGTGCCACAGAAAAAGATAATGTAACTCAGGCTTCCCCCTGCTTTCATATCCTAAGGACTGAAGTTACCCTCCCAGCTACAAAGCTAACATGTAGCTGACCAGCCACCATCCTGCCATGTTCCTTCTGGAGACATTTCATTCCAGAAGAGAGTCATCCCCTTCTGTAACTATTCCCTGGACTCTGTTTACCCAGAGTTATCATTTTACACTTCCCCTGGCTCATTGTTGTCTTTGTGGATCAGTGTCCTGTCGTCGCTACTTACAGCCTTCCCAGTCTATGTCAGCAACAACTTCATGTTTTCTAACAGCTGTTGAAAATGCTAAACAGCACCCATCCACCCAAGAAATAATGCTTCATCCCTAAATGCTCAGTAAAAATTCCCCATATAGAGTGAAAGATTACCAGCCTCCCTCCCTCTCCTGCCTTGTTAAGAAATTTGTGCACTCTAAAGCACAGAGAAGAGGCAATACCCTTATCTCTGCCTGGCACCTCACGTGTCCTGCCCACTGTGGTGCTGAATTTTTCATCCTCTTTTTTATTTTTTTCTGCACTGTCCTGAGGAAGTACATACACCTCACCCAGAGACAAGAGAGTGGGAAACTATCACCTCTGCCAAGGAAGAGTTAAAACTCTTGTCTGCCTGATAAAAGGATGCATGCTAAAGCCAAGATGCATTTCACCAAGTGAAGGACATTTATAGGAAGAGCAATGCTTGCTTCTGCACGTTTAATTTTGTATAGGGTTGCTGCAGCTTTCTGAGATTGACAGGTTTCTTGGTGTTTATCGTTAATTATTAACGTTAATTTATTGTTAATTATCATGTTGTTATTGCTGTGGTACTACTTTGGTACTAAAGTGATGGGCAGAATCCATTTGTATGAGTAAAAGTATAGACTTGTCCTAAGGAATTGTAGGAAGGCTTTTAAAAAAAGTAAAAATAATAAAAAGTCCTCGCCAGTTTTAAATTATTTATTGCTATCAATGCATTTAAATGGATTTCCCTGTGCTAGCCATAACATTTATTTTTCTCAATAGTTTTCAGTAGTTCTGGGAACTGTTTTTCGCAGAAATGTCCAATTATTATCATTGGTAATTAAATTTATTTATTATGTTTTGCTGTTGCTGAAGGAGCTCTTCATGCTTTTGACATACTTTCTTGTACACTCTCACCAAAGATGAATGGAGGTATAATTAAATTCCAAAAACATTGTCAATGTTGACATTGTTTCTTTTTCATAAGGCAATTTGTAGCCATGATTTTTGTCCAGTTTGAAATTTATTCCATTTGTTTTCTATTTCATAGTTTTTGAACACACTTTTTTTTTGCCTTGGTGTCCTCTACCCCTCCTTTTTTTTTTTTTAAAAATTCATTCCTATCCACAAACTGTCCTTTGTATTCTGATAACTTTTCAAGAAATCTTGCAAAGCGTCAGCTCCAGACTTGTCCTTTGCCTCTTTAGCCAAAATATTATTTCCATGTTATGATTTGAAAAAATGGGTGCAGTGGAAAAAGAGGAGGTGAAATGAACGAGAGAAAAATAATTTTCCACCTCAAATAAAACACTATTTTTAGTTGCAAAATACGAAGAGAAATGGAAAAAAAAATAAAAAGAAAAAGAGAGAAAGAGGGAAAGGGAATTTTAAAACTTTCAGTTCTGATGGAAAAAGAAAATCGAAGTTTTGAACAAACAGATGTATATTTGCAGAAAAGGTAAAGTTCTGAGATGAGTAGAAAAAGCAAAAGCAGAGGGAATATTGGAGGAAAAAGAAAAGCTGTAAATGGCAATTCCTTTTGCTTTCTGCCCTTCTTTCACAGAGCGCTAGGACACACAAGGGGTTAAAGGTCCAGGAAGAGAGCTAGGGAAGAAAAATCCCTCTGTTAATTGATCTGCCTGTCTGGTGACGAGGGCCAGCTGAAGCTTGTCAGAAACTGTATGAGCTGAATCAAGCTTGGGGCCCTAAGTAAAATACAGACACCTGGAGCGAGGAGGGGCTGGCTCGCACTGTGCGCAGCTATTTAGTTGTTCTTTTAATGTAGGCAGGGAAGGGAAAGGGTCAAGCAGTGCTGAGCCTGGGCTTGAGAGATGTCAAATAGTTTTTCCATTGAAAAGAAACAAGGCTAAAGCCTGTTAATGGCATCTAATGCTATTATTGTGAAAGTCTGTGTGTACTCGTGGGCTTGCTGGTGTATGTTGGAGGCACGTTTTGGCAATTGAGGAGGCATTGTTGTTTGATGGTCTTACCCAAAGGCATGTCACTGGGCAAGCAGCAGTGGAAATGCAGAGTGAAATCTGCACAACTTGATTTCAGTTCACGCTGCTCAGGGCAATGTGCTCAGAGGGGATCCTTTACCTCCTGCCCTGCTTCTCTTTCCAAGGGATGAAGTGATCCAGAGTACATCCTAAAAAACATTTTTCTTTCTCCTTGCTCTTGGTTCTGCCTCCAGACGCCTCCGCCGATGCAATCTGGCTAGGATTCTGCATGCCACTTTGTTTGACCCTGATGACATAAGTTGACGCATGTACTTTTGAACCTTCCCAAGAATGAATAATATCCCTGCAATAAAACGAAATCCTAGCATTTTTAACCCACCAAGCCCCTGTGATTGTTGGGGCTGGGCATGTCAAATGGTGGCTCAGCCGATGGACGCCTGAAATGGAAGTGGATGGATTTCCACCCCCAAACAAACAAGCCATTGAGACCTGGCACTAGTCCCCTTTTCTCCTGATACCTGTGATGAGCACATTTGAAACACTGAAAGCTTTTTTTCATGGTTAGTGGGAGGAGAGAGAGAGGACTAAAGAAGGTGAAAAAGAGCAGAGAGACTTGTGGCTTCAGATTTTAAAGGTAGCAAGTACCCTAGGAAATCTCAGGCGCTGGGGGAGGCTGGCTGGAACTAAAGCTGTGAACCATCAGGGTTGCTTTGATTCTCCTGTGTTAGGTATAACTTAAAATAGGCCTTTCCCTCCCCTTTGTCCTGAGTTCCCAAAATACCACACTTCAATTAGAGATGGGCCTCAAGGTTACACCAAGTTCAGACTTCCGCCGATTTTAGTGAGGTCAAACCCAGAACTTTATTTGGGGATTTCTATGCTTTTTGAAGACTTCCGTACACCTGGCTGAGCCCAGGCCATATAAAGGAGGACCAAGACACAAATGAACTGCATCATCATTATTAATGTAAGATCTTAAGCCTTAGTTATGCCATTCCTGCAGCTTTCCCATTTGGTGTCCAGACATGCCAAGACCAGACCACAAGGAGACATGAGCCGAGCCCTTTTCTCCGAGAGAGGCTGCCAAGCTTCTCCTTAAAGTCCTTAAACCCTGACAAGGCACTGTGATATACTGAAATGATCTTTTCTGGAGGAGGATTGTACTTAAATCAGATTGCAGGAGGTTGCATTTGGCTGAACCAGTGTGATATCTCTGCATGGCTGAAATAGAAACTGCCAGTATATATTTGTGTGTATTATTTGTTGGGTGCCGTGAATCCTTTTTCCTCTGGACTATTAGTAATACTCACAACTATCAATGGAATAGAAGGTTTGCCTAAACACAGTAAATTTACATATTTGTATTCAAATATTGCATTGAAAATGACAATGACAAACACATGAGTTAGAAAGAGATTAAGTCACTCTTTGATTAGGTCACTATTTTAATTTTAAAAAAAAATCAGGTTTAATTTTTTTCATTCATTGAAAATTATAAGACTACCTTGAATCTGTCTTTCACACTTCAATTTTGTTTTGTTTCTTGAAGAGAGGCACTGAGGAGAACTGATTGCAGTTATTCTTGACATTTTAAATGGCCATCCTTTTCCTCTTGGATATGGTACCCAGATGTATAGTTAGAAAGTTAAAGTGGCTCAGCTAAAGATAAGGATGCTGTGAACTTCGGTTTTACAACTCCTGCCTTGGCCTCCCAGCCCAGCTGATTTAGTAGGAATGAGCTTGCCCAGCTCACAGAAATTCAGCCAGGGGGGGAAAGGAGGGGGTAGAAAATAGCAGTACTCCACAGACCTCTGCTCCAAATGCACGTAGGAAACTGCTTGACCGGAATGTCGAGAGCAATCCTGGCTCTGCAGCCTCCCCTCAGCCAGGGGCCTGGGGGAGCTGCCCAGGGTAGGGAGGCTGAGCCTGAGCAGTGGTATGGGCAGGAGCTGGGGTTGCCTGGCTGGAGAAATAGAGGAGATGGAAAGATAATAAAAGGAAAGCATGGGGAACAGATTGCTTGAGCAGAATATTTTAGCTTAATAAAAATAAATAAATAAATAAACCCACAGACAGCTCAGTCCTCTAAGATTTCAGTCCTCTGTATGAGACTGATGAAATTTATACAAGAGAGAGAGACATAACGAAAGAAATTGTTTATTTGTTTGTTTGCCTTTATAAAACCCATTTGGGAGGAACATCAACAAATATACCATACATCAGTTATCTGCCTTATACCAGTTACACTGATGCTGGAGACATCTTTTGTTAGAAATTAATGTATGTAATAAAGTTTTACATTTTTCATATGTTTTGAAGTATGTGGGTCATAATTCTTTTGACTGCATAATTACTTTTTCTACACAAGAAAAATGAGGTGCTTAGTCCTAAGTAAATAACCTCAAAACAAACCAAGAAAAAGAGTTGCATCTTTTTTATCTGCTGGGTCTTGCACAATAAATATTTTGTTAGAAACTTTAAAAAAAATAGTTATATATTCTCAATATAATTTCACTTTAAAAAAAAAAAAAAGAGACCCTCTAGAATCACTTTGAAAAATACTCTCTCTGAAGTTAGAGAGGAAAAGAAATGTATTATTTTGTGACATTTTTAAGTGCAGGTGAAAATACTACTTACTGGAAGGGTTTGCCATTTTAGATTTTCCTCTCTTCACTTCTGGACCATCAAAACGCTCCAGTAAATGAATTTCACTTCAGTAGATCCAAGAACATTTAGTGCTCTTGCTGCTCTGCCTCCATTCCCTTTAACTGAGCCTGAAGCCATGAGCAAAGAGCCAGGGTGGTATGCAGACACACGAGAAGGACAGTCCAGTTGAACCAGCAGGCGATGGAAAAACTCCCTCTGAAAACCAAACTGCCTTAATTTTGATTGCCAATGACAGACACTGGAAAATGGTGTGATAACCTCCAAAAAAATAAGAGTCTGGCTTGTATATCATGCCAATATAAAGGAAGGGATTGTGTTCTGTTTTCTGCCTAATTCAGGACCCTTTTTGTTTGTCGAAGTGGTTTCTCTGAGATTTCTGGATGATGTTACATTGGCTTTGTGAACCTCTTTTTTATTTCTTGGGCACCAGAAACTTTTCAGAAGATTTTTAAAGAAAATAGGATTTGCAGAGATGTTAGCAGCAGCTTGGGTTCCCCAACCAGTATACTACTGTATATATGGGGTGCAAGTGGTTGCTCTGGCCATTTACCACTGGCAGCAACCCAGTCCCTGAAGGAAAGGAGCCCTGGAAAAGGTCACAGCCAGTTTGCCATTTCTAATCCTTAAGCACCGAACTAATGTCAACTCAGGGTCATGTAAATACAGATAGGAAAAGGGGAGGAAGAAATGCTTTAGGGGAAGAAAAATCAAGATATGGGGGTTTTTAAACTAAACTGAAATAAGCAACTCTTCATCAGAAATCAGGGAGTCACACTGGGTTTGGCACTGTCTTAAATAAATCAGTTAAAGTACTGATTTAAGTTAAACCAATATGCTAGCAAGACCTTAGGTTTTCATCTTCTGAAGATGTGCATGCTTGGCTGAACAGTGGGAGTGATTATCTGTATAATTCATGGTAGGAATACGGCCCTATTATTTAAGGATTCAGCTTTATATTATACTCCATATTTGCAGATTGTTGCCACTGTATGGGGCTTCTGTGGATTTGGAGCCACTTTCTCTGGGTAAAATGTATTTCCAACTCCTCCACCCAGTCCTTCATTATGCTCTCATGGTCATGACTGTTGCCTCTTCCTCATCTGCATGGATTGCTCTGGTGGGGCTGGTGAGGGACATGCTGCTTCTGTGGAGCCAGGACATTTTTTATAAATATGTAAATAAAATTTACCTTCTTTTGCTGACCCCTTGAAGGGCCATTTTTGGCCTGCAGCAAATATTTATGTGTGAGCTGTAAACCCCTGAAACTGAGGGGTTATAGTGGAAATGCTGACAGAGTATTAAGAGACCTTTAACCCTTGGTTTAGCTGGCCCTGCTATAATTACAGGTCTGTCTGTTATTTTCAATAGCACTCGTCATGACCTTGCCTCTATTTTTTAATTATAGTAGAAGTTGTGAAGGGAATTATTACTAAGTTGGGGGTTCCCCCTCTCTCTGAATTCAGTCTTTATTAAACATGTAAAGCGCTGAAGAGGCAGGATTGGGCTAATAGCCTTTTCCCTCCCTTTCCCTCCCTCCTTTCTGGACTGTGGTTCAAGCTGTGCATAAACCCTGAGTAAAAGCCCTGTGATTTGAGCCTCCCAAGTCCCTTGTGAGCACTGAAACTGGCTGTACAATAAGCATCAAAGGTTAATGAACAAGGGGAAAAAAAAGTTGACATTTTATTTGGTAATGATTCTGGTGCTTGAAATCTGAATGGAAAAGATGAGATCCAGGAGAAGGTCGCTTTTCCTTTTCTCCTTCCCCCTTTTTTTTCCAAAACTTCCATGTCTGGAGGAGGCAGGTCCTATCAAACCCCAGAAATATCTGTTTAGGAACACTTGTGATCACAAACAACTGGGCTGTAGCTTGCAGCTTAAGGAGACCAGATGGAATACATTTTTCAAGCAGCACTGTCAGTCCCTGCTCTGACTCCCCCCTACTTTGGGGAGGGAGGGAACTCACTGGGGCGATGATATCCAGCCCCTTTCACTGCTGACCCATAGCAGCTCAGCGAGCTGCTGGTGCTCAGGGTGGAAAATGCCCCATTCTCATCGGCTGTGCAGCGTCCCTCTGGGTTTTCACAGTTGGCCCCTGCAGAAGCTCCCTCAGCCTCGATTGCCCAAACCTAATGAGGCTGAAGTTGCCCACGGAGTCTGCAGTGTGCAGGGAATCCCCAAGGAACAGGGGTATTTTACAGCTTGGTGTTCCATTGCTGAAGGGATGACAGAGGGATGCGTGAACAATTCCAAGCTGTGCCCTGGAAATCTCCACAGAGGCCACAGCAGCACCCATCCCCAGTGTGACCATGGGACACTCCTGAGGGATACATGTCAGCCTGGTTAGAGCAGTGGAGGGGACACATGTAGCCTGGAGAGAGGGAGATCCTCCATCCTAAAGCTGCAGTCTTTTGGGATGAGCGTTGGCTTTTCTTACCGTGGGACTGACCTGAGCTCTGTACTTCGCATATGCAAACTCCCTGACGCTCAAAGGAGGCGAGCAGAGAGAAAAGTCGTGGTGTAGGAAGAGCACAACACATCTTTTCATTGCAGCACAGGCATATTAAAAACAAGACGATGACAAGAGAGGGACTTCAAGGCAGAAGTCCTGGGATCCTCTGGCTTCTTGCTCATGTCCTCAAAATAGGCCCCAGGAAAGGTACAGGCTTTGTGTTGGCCCTCATCCCCCTGGGGAAGGGGACCTTGGCTGTTCTTTCAGTATCTCCCCATCAGATCCACAAACTGAACCTGTGGAGCAGTTTAGGTATTTTCTTTTTTAATAGGAGTGATGGATTGGCCTTCAGTGGCTGAATGACCTTTCTGTTCCTGTCTAGGCAGCTGAGGAGGGTTTGAGAAACATGACTGGATCAGGCCCCTAGGAAATGCTTTCACTAAAGCACTTTATGTACATTCGGGGAGCTCATGAATCACTGGGCTTTGCAGATAACTTTACCCTTAAAATATAGGCGATTATATTCATTTTAATATTTACCCAGGTAGGATACAAAGCGTGTGGCCATGAGGCATAGCGTGGCGGTGAGCGATGGCTTGTCTGCATTGTTTATAGATGAGTAATTAGAGCTGCTGTGCTGAGGCTGTGGGATGGGGACCAAACTGGCTGGGTATTTATTTACATGACTCAGTGAATGAAACTGAATTGGAAGCATAACTTATAGGTGTTATTCTTTCTCTCCCCACTCCAGCCCCCCTGCCCCAAGAAAAGCAGTTTTGGAGTATCCATGGCTACTTTATGCTGTATCTTCACTCTATTATTTTGAACACCGTGCTCCTTTATTGAGGTGAAAGGAAAATGAATTAGCAAAAGCTGGCACAGGTAATTAATATTGTGTGGGCGAGAGAGGGAGAACACTTTTTAAATGGCTTGCATTACATTCATAAATCTGTTCTATGGTGTTCACTGCTTGTAGTTGTGGCTAAGGATGCTCATCTGCCCCTCATCTTCCACCACATACCACTGACTGCCTTCTCCAGTTTGATGATGTTGAGTATTTTACCTTGAATAATTTGGACCATAAATTAAGTATTTACACTTGATATGCAATTATCAATAAAAGAAACAGTTCCTTGTTGATCAAATATGTGAGCTTCTTTTCTGGGAATGGGGAGAATTTTGAGAGACAAAATTTGAAGCCACCTCTATAGGTTTAACCAATCTTATCAGTGCTTTCCCAGAATATTTTCTTCTGCTTTAATGTATATGTTGACATGGAAATTACTATTGAAAGCAGGACTGAAAGTAAGGCATTATTCTAAGAAAAAAAAAAAAACAAAAAACACCTTTTTCTTCCATAGGCCTTTAGATTTTAGACTACTGAAAAATGTGCAAGTCTGGAAATGTAAAGTGTATGGAAATGTAGACCCTTGGCTCCAAAATCAAAATAGCATTTCTATTCCCAAACTGGTTATGAGTGGGTTTCCACTTTTCCACCTGCTTCAGTTAAATCAATAACTTGTCTGTACACTATCATTTTAGCTTTTAGGTGGAAAGAATTGTAATGGAAGTGTGGCATAGAAAGGTTAAGTTTTACACATGGTGGCACAAAAAGAAAATACTGAACACTGAACTGGGACCAAGCATTAGGTTGTTTTGGGTTCTGTGCTTCTTTATACCTAGCTCTTCTTTTGAAGAGTTAAAATGCAGAATAGCAGGTTGCTATTTTCATATACCCATGTAAAACACATGGACTTATGTTTATAAATTAATCACAAATATGTCCATGCTATAAGCCAGTGTTTGTTTCCTTGTTTCCTGGAATGTTGAAATGGATAAGTAGGCTTCAGTATTTCATACTATGACTATACCCTGTATGTCTTTCCCTTTAAAAGTTATTTTGGCTTTATTATAAGCACCTTCACAAATCTGGAGAACTCAGCAGAGGAAAGCATGAGCTGGCCAGGAGAACTCTATGTGTCTCTTGGGTAGCTGCCTGTGGTGGGATGACCAAAGGATAACTTATCCAGGTCGCTTGCTCTCCATATCCTACTGCTTTTTTGATCTAAGTGTTTCTTCTGCCCTTTCCACTTTCCATAACATCCCAGGACTGATGTGGATATACATATATATAGAAGCAATACTGGACCATGTTCATACTTGGAAGTGTGATCTGACCATTCCCTCCTTCCCTCCTTCTTTCTCTCTTTCTCCCTTCCCTTCCCTTCCCTTCCCTTCCCTTCCCTTCCCTTCCCTTCCCTTCCCTTCCCTTCCCTTCCCTTCCCTTCCCTTCCCTTCCCTTCCCTTCCCTTCCCTTCCCTTCCCTTCCCTTCCCTTCCCTTCCCTTCCCTTCCCTTCCCTTCCCTTCCCTTCCCTTCCCTTCCCTTCCCTTCCCTTCCCTTCCCTTCCCTTCCCTTCCCTTCCCTTCCCTTCCCTTCCCTTCCCTTCCCTTCCCTTCCCTTCCCTTCCCTTCCCTTCCCTTCCCTTCCCTTCCCTTCCCTTCCCTTCCCTTCCCTTCCCTTCCCTTCCCTTCCCTTCCCTTCCCTTCCCTTCCCTTCCCTTCCCTTCCCTTCCCTTCCCTTCCCTTCCCTTCCCTTCCCTTCCCTTCCCTTCCCTTCCCTTCCCTTCCCTTCCCTTCCCTTCCCTTCCCTTCCCTTCCCTTCCCTTCCCTTCCCTTCCCTCCCCCTCCCTTCCCCTCCCCTCCCCTCCCCTCCCCTCCCCTCCTTTCTGGTATCTGTTGCTATTAAACATGGTCCTTATTGTTGTTGAAGGCCATTTGTTCTGTTTCTTCAATAAATAAAATGTTCCAAACCAGTTATATCCTTTCTGAAGGCAGATATTTACCCTTCTGTAATAATTAGTATATTCCCTAAATGCTATAGGGATATTCTTCTTGCTAACTCTGGCTAATATAAAATATAAGGAAGGAAACCACTGGCTGTATGTTAGAGCAGGTCAGGAAAGGGGCAAGTTGATTTATGCTTCCAAATGATCCAGTGCCACGAAGCATTTAAAGGCACACTGGCTTGCAAGGAGATGTGAGGAGCCCTCAGTTGCCACTGGCAGGCACAGCAGAGCAGCAGCCCCACACTGGCCCTGGGAGGAGGCTACAACCCACTGCCCACCCCATCCTGTACTGAGAGATGCTGCTGGTCCCACTGCACAAGCCAAGGCTCAGGGGAACTCGTGCTTTCAAGTCATTTATCTGCTTCCTGAAATCCTACATGATCTGTCCAAGCGCCAAAGTCAATGAACAAATCACATTTTTAATGTTTTGCTCGTTTTGTTTGATAGATTGCCAAGAGAGAAATTTCAAGGGGTCTACAAGTCATTCAGGTGAAAGAGTGACTTTCTGCTGTGTTTTTCATGTGAGTAAAATGCAGATCTATAAAGGATTAGGAGTCTTTATTCGGAGTTTGAACTTTAACATTCCTCAAGCCTCAAATTTTTAATCTTCAAAAGAAAGTAGTCATTTCATGGCGAGTTATGAAATATGAATTATTTATTCCACCAGTAAATATGTAATTAGGCATATTTTGAAAATCTGTAATTAATCCCTCACCCCTTAAACCCATAAGAAATGCTAATATGCCTCTGAGGTAAGGCAGGTTTCTATAAAGGGCATTATGTAAGCTGTTATGATCTGTTGTATAATTATGTTTGCTGTCTGTAGTGGAAAAAAAAAAAAATCCTAGTGAGAATTTGTTGTGGAGGAAAGGGAAGAAAGGGAAGAAAAACTTCTCTCCTCACTGAGCAGGAGGCAATTATTAAATGGCAATATATCCAAACCTTTTCATTTGGTTGGATTGGGTTTCAAAGGGTGCGGTGCATGCACTGGGCAAGAAAATCAAAGCTGCTTGTTTTATTCCTGCAAGATGCAGCAAACTATCAGCCCTGACTCAATAACCCCATAGCCAAGGAGCTATTATGGCCTGGCTACGCCCACAGTTTAGTACAACTGTTGTTACCCTTTTATCCTCTTGTTCCTGTATCTTCCCCGTTGGATTTTTCCTAAAAAATCAGGGAGGTCTGGAATCCAAGCAGCATCTTTTGAACCATGTTCACTCTTTCATCTTGCATCATGATAGCACAGTATAAAAAAACACGACCAAAAAATAAATATATTTATATTTTTCATATATATGAAATATGACTTTCCGGCTTGCTTTTGAAGCTAGGAAATCTGTTGAGAAGAAAGTTTATCTGACTAATTTTACCAGTGTGGAAAGCCCAAGAGCAGACTGCTAAGTTCAAACATGCTTTTAGTTTGAAATGACTAGACATATTTTAAGAGCCTTTCACTAATAGCAAGTGCCAGAGCTCTGTCGCTTTGCTGCAAGAGTCTCTTGTTAACATTTTAACTTCATTGAGAGGACAGGGACAACCTCCTTCTTGAGATGATGAAAGCTATTTTGGTCAAAATTGGGCATTTTGGCACTTAGGGCTGGACTTACAGGGCTCCATAAGGAGCCTGTACACGTCAGAAAAGATTATATAAGTTTTCTCTAAAAACAAGCAGACAAGTTCATGCAGATATGTTCATTGGTGATTAGTGAATACAACCACCTGACTACAACCTCAGAAGAAGTAACTTGCTGTTTTCCAAAACAGAGGAAACATTTTCTGTATGATGTGGACTGTTTTCAATCCTGAACCATTCTCAAAGTCCTAATTACTAAGCTAATTATTTCATTAATTTCATTAGTTCATTATTTCCTCACTCCCACCAGTGGTGATGTGTAAGAATTTTATCTCTTTTTTCTCCATGCAGCTTTTTACTTTTTTCCCCAAGGCAAGAACCTTAGGTCAAACCTGTGGTCAAACCAAAATTACCTGGCCCTCTAAAAGAGACACCTTGTGCTGAACTTGTCCATCACAATCGAGAGCAGGCAGCATTTGCAAACTCAGTTCTTGATGAAGAAAATCAACCAGAATTTGGGCATCAATACAGCAGATGTGCAGCCATTTCTCTTCTGAAATGTAGGCAACTTCATGTTATAAAGGTTGTTGCTCTTCAAACTGTTCCATAAGAAGAAAGTGCCTGTAGAAGCTAAAAAATACCCATCAGGCTGCTCCTCAACATATGCCTGAGTCAGTGACATTCAGTGGCAGATCACTGAAGTGAACATGCCTTTTTGTAGTCTGAAATACTTCAAAGCAATAAGAAATGCAGTATTCTTTAGATGCTATTCACCTCCTGGTGAATTTGTCATGGGTATTTTAATATTTGTCATCTTTATTGAAGACCTGGGAGATGTGAGACGATGTGAGTATCCCAGCTTTTGTCTGAATCAAACAAGTGTACCAACAGAGATGCTGCTTCAATGGGGAGAGTCTGTGAAAATACACCCTGTTCCACTATGGTTTTTGCTCTGAAAGCCTTTAATGTTAGGCACTCTCTTAGGAGGATAAAAAAAGGGCATTTCCAGGGAGTCATTTATGCCACCTTAAATAGATGTGTTGGCTTTTCCATACCCATTAGCCCACAGCAAATGACAAGACATCTAATTTTCTGGTGCATGAATAGTTGACTCAAGTGAATAGAAGCCCAGGTCAAGCTCTGAGAAAACCTAGCCCAAATGGCAATTACAAAGGGCTTCATATGTATCACTGAAATTTTATTATTTTTAAGTCCACATGATAATTCCTGGGGTCCTAAATGATGAGTATTCAGTGATGGTGTTTGGTAAAATTATGTCTGCTTATTTTTATTTCAATTACACATAAGTCAAAAATAGTCTTGTTTGTATTTTTAGGCACGGTAAAGAGGGAGTATAAATTCCCATAATGTGAGCTTTTCAATGAGGTTACATTTCAGTTTTCAGTTCATTTTGTAAAGTGAATTTACAATAGAAGTGCTTCCAGTGGACATTATAACCAAAAGTATGCTGGCTTCAGCAATGGAGAGATAAACCTCTCCTCAGATGGTGCTTTTGGTGCAAAGAAGTGTCTGTGTCAACAAAACAATCCTCAAAAATGTAAAGGACTGCTGCAAAGAGGAAGGCAATAATCAGATCTCCAAGCCTCTTGAAGATAGGACAAGAAGTAATGAGCTTAAATTGCAGTAAGAAAGATTCAGGTTAAAACCCTCTTGTGATAAGAACAGCGATGCCCTGCAAGACACTGCCTGGGGAGGTGGCAGCATATCCAGCACTGAAGGCCTTAAAACCCCAAAGATAAGCATTCTGTCAGGAATGACACAGGTGCCATGGGCCAGGGACAGCACTATTTACCTCTGGAAATCCCCTCCAGCCCTTTGAGGTGATGACTTTCCAGGGTTATGCACTTTGGGATGGTCTGCGATGTGAAGCTCTGGCAGAGATGTGCCTGTTGGAGATACTCATCTGTGATAGAACCTCTGTGTTGTTAGGTCTGGGGAGGTCTAAAGAATGCTAAGTGTGTTTGGAGGAAATGAGAAGGAGCACATTAGCATGCCTAGCTCCAGGAAAAAAACAATTTAGGCAAATTGGGTGCCATGAAGTCCAAGTCTTTCAATGGACCCTCTCCTTGTTTTTCTGATTCACTCCCAGGGTGCATCACCGTCCAGCTTTCTTGTTTGCCACAGATATCCCTGAGGGTAAAAGTAGGAGAGTTGGACTGTTCCATTTGCACTGTTCAGCAAAACAGGAAATTGCCAAAACTTTGAGGAGAGAGAAAAAAAGGATGGGCATGGGGGGAAAATACAGTGGAAGGAGAAAGGAAATTGAAGTATCAGGAGCCTTTAGAGGGCAGTAAGAATCCTTGGAGGGGAAAAATTAGGGGGAAAAAAGAAGACTGCAGTAGATGAGAGATGGAAATATTCCAGGATTTTGGTTGACAAACCTCATGACCACACTGAATTTCCCAGGTATTTTTTATACCTGACTGGTTTCTAATAATGCCCATGAACGGAGCTTTTGCTGATAAGCTCAGGTGGATAGTAGTGGTATGACAAATATGTTTCTACTTGGCCCCTGCCAAGATATTAGTGGAAATTCGGTGTGATCTCTCTTTTAAACTCAGGATGGCATGATTTGCTTTTTTGGTATAAATATCAGGAGTCAGTAAAAAAAATGAAACCCAAAAAACCTTGAAATGCTACCAAGTGCTTTCCTGCACCATTGAATGGCTCCTCCCTGAGGAAAGAAACTGATTCCTGATCCCAGTATGTAAATTTTTGTGTGTGTGTGTCCATCTACATTTCTGTGCTGTGCAGGCCTGGGGTGCGTATAACGTGAAGGAAGAGGTGGGAGCAGGGGGATGAGCCCATGTGCCTGCTGCTCTGGAGGCTGCTGTCACCACCACAGTCCCACTCTCAGTGATAACTTTCTTGAGAACACTTTGACTCCCAGGCAAGCTGGGAATTTGCTCCATGTGAGCAAATCATGTCTAAATTTTGCCTCTTCACACTGCAAGGAAAACTCCCAATTTTATTTTCCGGGCGTTTCTCAAGGCAGTGACTCAAGGCAGTTTCTCAAAAGCGTTTTTCAAAGCTTTTCTCAAGGCAGTACTCTTATCAAAAGATGCTCTTACATCGTCATTCATTAAACATTTGCTGTGTGATAACTCCATTGTGCCATTGCATTCCAGCTTTCTGTGCTTAGTTGCTCATAGTAAAATGGGTTTTACACTACTGTGACTGCACAGGGCAGATTAATGTGCTGCTGCACATAAACGTTTGCCTTGCCAACTGGTCCTAGTTAGCTGGTCTGAGTGGAAAACCATGGGAGAGATTTGAAGTGGGAAGGCAAACAAATCTAAAGCCAGGATCTAACACAATGTTAGCTGCTTTTCTAGCTTATCTGTAGGTCCCCACTTCCCAAGTATGCTACATAAAATTACTACATTGCTTTTTTAATTATGTTTGTTTTCTTCCTTGCAGTGCCCATTTCTTTCGTTTCTTCTTCAATGTATATAATACCCCAGCAACATCCACATTTATAATTACAGAAGATAAAGTTATAATATTCCTGAGGCAAAACTGCATTTTAACAACTGTGCTAATGTGGAAAACAACTTGTGCAGAATAAATATGCCCTACAATTAGTGGCATGCCGGCATTTTTCATGGTTACCTTACATATAAATAAACTCAAGCCACTGACATTTTTCCTAAGGGCTTTTATCTCTGCAGCCCCAAAACTGCAGACAGATTTGTTGTAAGTAACACTATCGCCACAGCAAGTTTGAAAGCCCATTATTTTTTAAAAAATTCATCTGCTTTTGCATCTGCATAGCTCGGGGCCGGGCCGGTGGGGCTGATATTGTCTGTCTGATGAACCATGGGCGCGTCCTGGGCTCCCCGAAGCCTATCATTTGGCTGAGGCTAACAGGAGGTGACTGGGCAAAGCCGTTTCACCTGAGGGTGGGCCAGGTCACAGGTCACTTGTAATAGCTTCTCCATGCATCTCCAGACCTGTAAATGAGACCAGAGCCTGACTCACTCCACTACACTTTCTTTGTCTTAGATGGATGCTCTAATCAAACAAATTACCTAGCCCGTGATCACAGCCACTGAGCCAGAGATGGTTTTGCAGACGTTTGTCTGGAGCCCTCAAAGCCCCCTCGACCGTGCAGCACTGCTTAAAAGAAAGGGCTAATGTTTTTCACCAAAGGTAATAAAAAGATTGCGGTCACTTGGCTAAGCTGGCCTCGGAAAAAAATCCTCAGAGACACCATGGGACACAGTTTGACACATGCAGCACAGCAAAGGGCACATATAGGAACAAATGAAGTAGGTGCACCTTACCTCTGGGCGGGATTACTCTGCTTTGGGGTTTATTTTCTTTTTTTTTAGGGGGAAAAAGACTGAGATGGGCAGAAAAATCTCATGGGAATAAGGTGAGCCCAACCATAAATAACTGGGCTCATCCAGTACCAATAGAGAAAAGCATACAGGCGTGGTTTGTTTATTGTAAAAGTCAGCCTTAGGCAAAGGATTTAAAACTGATCAGCCTGCTGCAAACATATTATATTAGTCTTGTATTTATTTATTGCACAGTCCTTTAGTTTTATTTATTGACTGTCATTTCCTACTGTACTGCAGGCAGTGCTGTCACTGTATTTTCTTAAAACTTTCACCATAAATTTGTAAACATTAAAAAAGTCCCAGCCATCCCATATTTTTATCCTGCTTTTTTCCAGATATTTTGGCTTTTGTAGAAGTAATGTCAGTTGTTTACTTGATTCTGACTCAAAGGAAAAAAAATCCAAACCACCACCCTAGGTACTTTCTAGTTTCAGATGTTTTGTGTGATTGTAAAAGAGAAAGAAACCAGTTTTGACTGAGAGAATGAGCTACTGCAAACAATCTGTTGCTAATATAGTCTAATTGCTAGTGATATTTTGAGAAAACAATTAAACTGGAAGTGGGGTTACTTTGGTGTTTATTGTCTGTGACAGCTTCTTTTGGAAACAGGCTCAAGGGCTGCTGAACTGAGACTGTGATGATGTGTGAATAATACTTATCATCAATACAGAGCCAGCCAGCAAAGCAGGGAATTACAAAACTGCAGAACTCACCTGTTAGACATGTCAGGATGGGCAGGGAGCTTTTATGTGGTCACAGGTGGGTCTTTCCACTTACCTGTGTTTGCACCCTGCAGCATCAACGTCCTTTTATTGCCCTAGGAACTGGGGGGAAAGATGCTTAGGTGCCTCCTGGGTTTGAGCTAAAAAGTCAGCATAAATTTGGTTTTTGGAGGGAAAGGTACCACATCCTGCGAGAAATACATTTGAAGTGTCGGTCTAACAGCTCAAGGGAAAAGTCTGGGCAAAATTCCTGTGGATTTTCCCACATCCAGGTTTTCACTGCTGGTTGTCACTGTGATTAGTTCAAGGTGTAAACAGACATGCCCTCTGCAAGCAGATATGCTAAAAGAAGAGGTTGTCACCCACCACCAGGCCTCCCACTTCTTCTTTAACACCCTCTGGTGGAAAACACCTCCTGTCCCTCCCCACCAGCAAAGCTGCTCACCTGGGTCCATCCAGCTCCATTTTGAACACTGCCAGGCAATACCCCAAAAACTTCTGCCCTTCCTGTGCAACCTCCACCTGAAGGGCTGCAACCATCACAAAAAAAAAAAAAAAAGTTGAAAGGGCATAAAAGAGTTGCCTTGAGGCTACCAAAATGGCTTTGTACAAGCCAGTGATATGACTGGGTCAGTAGTATTTAACTGAGTTCTTGTAATGCCATTACATACAAGCTACCACAGAAACAGCATTAAAGAGAGATAGTAATTCTCAGTTCAGAGAGGCCAGATCTTTGGAAATATGTGACATGGTACAATGATTTCAGTGGTCCAGTTACTGAACTTGGTACCACTGGAAGAGGTCATCACCAGCCCCAGCCCACATCATCCTGGCCTTCAGCAAGTGCTGAGGGCGTGTTGCTGCTCCTCAGTGTCCAGGCATGGCAGAGAGGACTATTTAACCCCATCTTTGAATTGGTTGGTGAGCTGCAGCGTTTGCATTTACAAGTTTTTTTATTGTGGCTGTAAGTCTAGGAAACACTTCTTTATATCTCCTAGGAGAACACTAGTGCTCACAATATCTTCCTGCTCCAGAAGTCGGAGATTTAGGAAAAGCGTCTGCTGCCATCTAAGTGGGAACAAAATCAGATGGAAGGTTTTGACAGCGAGAGACAGTGTCTCAGGAGCTCTCTCATTTTTGTCCTCTCTGCAGAACTGCTTGCATCAAGACCTTAAAACCCCTCTGCAAAAGCTGTTTGTGTGAGAGCAGATGGTATTTCATTGTCTTTTGCTACTGATCTTGAATTATCAGCCTTTATAATGAAAATGCCAATTCAGCCTTGACTGTTCTGCTATAACTCTACCAGGACCACTATAATGCACACACCATATATACTGAATATTTATTATGGTACTGTGCATATTATTTATTGTATATGCAGCATATTTTGTAGGTGAAAAATGATACCTTATCTAAGTCAATGAGCATAACCCAGAAAAATATGGCAGAGTAATCATGTGATTCATAATTGACATCTGCTCTCCGAAGACTTGGACAGAATCTGAATTTTCAGCATGCACTGGAAATGCTCTTCTGTTTGCTAGCCTGGGCATAACCATGCCACTGTTCTCTCCAGCAGCTCCATCAGTCTTCTGTATTTCCATAATTCCCTGGGTGCATAGAAAAGCTGGGCCAGGCACATGCTGAAAATATTTCAAGAAGTTGCAAAAAAAGTGCTGATGTTTTTCAGTGTCCAGAAATAAGACAAGGAAGTGGATTTTTTTCTGTCCAAATGCTAATGAAGACCAGCCTGTGCTCATCCTCAGGGTTTTCACAGATCCACAGTGGGACTTTGTGTGTACATGTGTGTCCATGTAGATATGAGCGTATCTTCTGCTCTGATTTCACCACTCTGCTGGATATCACCACACAGCCTGGATGTGGCCAGACCAGAGAAATATCTGCAGCCTCACCCCTCTCCAGCACTTTGGTTCCCCATTCCACTCTTTGCTTCAATGCCATTGTAAACCCCCATTTAATGAATGTGCTTTTTCTGGAACAGCATACAGGTTCCTTGCATGTGGTTGAGACAGGATGTGGTCAAATTTCTGAGAAAAGAGGTTTCGGGGTGTGGTGATCAATGGTTTTTGTCACTTTTTTGTCACTGCTCCTTCTGGTCATGAGAAGCTCACGAGGAAGTGGGTGACCTTCATTCACCTTAACCAGATTTCCAGACTTAATGTATCAGCGAACACTAGCATCAGTGAACAACTCCCCAGAGGAGAGGAGGCATGCAGAAAAATCCACAGAAATTACATATTAGGTAAAGTCTCATCTGATCTACAGAGACTTGACTGAGTTTATGGAGAACTGAAGGGCAGTGAAGCTGGAATCTGAGAAGCAGAGTTCTGTGAAGCCCCTCATCTCAACAAGCACCACAGCTTGGGAAGTTTTCCTTCTGCCTTTTTATTTTTTCCTGCTTTTGTGGATTCTTTAGTGTCTGCTACTGCAGCTGGGAGAAACCTTGAGGAGTCCCAGCCCTATGCAGCCTGGCTGTGATATGGCATCCTTGCAAGTGTGGGAGGGAGGGCCAGGGGGGAGAGGAGAGAATGAGGAAGGGTTTATCAGAATAAACAACAACAGAGGCGCAGCAAGAGTTTTCGAACAAGCGTCCAAATCACATTATCGATGGCATCTAGAGACCAGCCCACGTCTTTATTGGTGCTGCTCTCACTGCAGGAACACGGCCAAGTTTGTCTCAGCATTTCAGCTAGTCTTCCTTGTCAATGACTATTTTTTATTTTTTTTTTGGACAGATTATGTTCTGCTCATAGCACACTCAAAAGCAATAGCTGAAGAGAACAGAAGCTTCACCACTTTGATATGCAAAAGACAACAAATTTTATGTATATATGAGGGGAGCTAATCCTGCTCTCACTGAAGCCTTTTGGAAGATTCCCAGTGACTTTGCAGAGACTTTGAATTACGGCCAGCTTTTGCTTTCATTTCTTTTTTTTTTTTTTTTCCTTCCTCTCTTGCAAGATGTCAGGAATAAATATTTTAATTCAAAATGGCACTGTAGTGCCTTGCAGCGCTGCAGGCCAGGACCCTGTCCCCAGCAGCCCCCGGCAGTTTTCCCAGCAGCGAGGCGTGCAGCCGGAGCACGGCCCTTCGGCAAGCGCAGCCACACCGGGGAGGTGCCAAAACACTGCAGAGCAAGGCCATCATCAACTAGCAGACAGGCTGTGCTACACGTTCAAAACTCACAAAAAATATATGGAGTTCAGCTGGTGCAGTGAACTGCTGAGGTACCTGCATGCTGTTTGCAATGTGCCTACTGCGGAATAAGACGTAAGAGGTCATTTTAAAGATAATTTTGGAATATTTCAGGTTCTCTGGGTACGCCAGATCAATGTCAAGAAACCCAGCAGTCAGTGCTTTATACCAAATCTGTTTTGGTTTCGCTGCCCTGGCCCCAGGAGAAGTTGGCGGCCAGGCAGAGAGGACGATGGCTTTACTGAGAGCAGGAGAGGAGTCAGACTTGTGAATAATGGCTGCAAAATATAAAAATAAAAAACCTCTTTAAAGATTTGTTGAATTTCAATGCAAGCAGCTCATCATGTGTAAGAGGGAGGATGCTGCTATGTCGCAGTGGACTTGCTTGCCTGTCTAACCTGGGAGCTGTTGTGAAGGCTCAAAGTCTGTACCATGGGACTCAGTGTGCCTTGGAACAGTGCTCAAGTAGTCAGTCATTTTATACACCCAGCATGTGCCCATACATATGGATAGGTAGAGACATGCATGTACATTTATATGTGTCTGTGTAAATCTTTATATGCATAAATGTGTACATATACATTTATAGACACACTGCATATTATTGAATATACATGCTCCACCTTTGTATGCATGCATACATATGCATATATGTATATGTATATATGCTTAGGCTTCTGCGCATTTTTATGAGAAAAACAAAACATAAAAAAGAAAAACTAAATGTAGATAACTAACAAAATGTAATAAATATACATCTTGAGCCTTTGTGTGTATACAAATGTAAAGGTGAAACAGTCTCATGGATATTTTGCCTTTTCACATAATACAGGATGAACCAGATTACATAACGTTCATACTGAATAATTGCTACAAAGAGAATCAGAGTAACCAAGTTATCCTCCTCATATATGGGTCAATTTAAAGAGACTGTGTCAGTCATGTTGTGACCAGCCTCCCCAAGAGCAGTATTACAAGTGATACTTGGAAATGCCCTTAGAGAGATGCTGTTTGGCTTTGAAAAGTGTCTGGGCTGCCTTGGTGGGGTGGTGCAGCCAGCACCTGACACCTCCAGCACCACTCACATTCCAGCTCTCCAACAGCAAATGCAATTTCAACATCAGCTGAAGATACATTTGGAAGTTTAAAAGCAAATCATCCTAGCAGTCCTACCTCCTAAATGCTTCTACTCCACTTATTGTCACATCATTTAAGCATCCTAGAATGGGACCGGGAAACATCAGTCTCTGGCCAAAAGAATCTGAAGTGCATTTTCTGGGTGCAGTGTTAAATTTCTCATACTTAGTCTTGATGACTGTCTTCCAGGTAAAGCAAAAAGAGATTGCCTTCTCCTGCCAAAAGGGGTAGAGCAATATTTGTCCTGATTTCTGGTGGCAATTGCTGGCACGCTGCTTGGAGCGGCTGGTACCCTGCTTATGCAAATTCTATTCAAGACAAGAAACGTGATACTGGGTGGAAAAATAATAATGTGAAAATTGATAGCGTTTCTGAAAGCCAAACAAGCATCTCTGGCTTCACTGTGTCACCTGGCTAATGCTGAAAGCTAATGCTGAGCCTGATTTTCACAGGGATAAACCCAAACCACAAAACATGGCTGATGCAAGCAAGTCCCAGGCAGTAGGTTTTGTCAAAGCCCAGCTTAGACAGAGGTTCCATACAGTCCCTGCCCCCCCCCCCAAAAAATGAAAAACAGAGATCACTTTGATATCTTACAGGCTCAAAAAGAAAAGAGAAAGCGTGGCTTCTTGGTAGGGACAAGAATTGGCTTGGGCTTTTCAGGAAACAGCATGATTCTACTTCCCTGTGGTACCCAGTTCCTCCAGCACGTGCCCACAGGTGCTGTGAGCTGTGAGGTCTCAGCTGCAGGAATTCCTTCACCAGAGGAGCCCTCCTGGGCACAGGAAATTTTCCTTTTCCCCTCAGTTCCTGGTGTTTGAGGTCTTAATTTGTCAAGCCCTTGCTTTTGAGCAGGAGAATAGCAGAGTCCTGTGAGAGTGATGTGGGATGCCCATCCCTGCAGACAGGACTGGGATCAGTAGGCCATTTCCCAACGCTTTTCAGATGCCCTCATTGAATGAGAGGGTGGGGGAGCCATCCTGGAGATGTCAGAAGTGCCAACAGTGAAGGAAAGAAAGAACGAAGGAAAAAGCACAGTCACATCTGCAGCTGATTTAACCATAGGTTAGGTTCCTCTGGCACTGCCACCACAAATAATTAAATGGTGCATTTAGGTTCTAGGACACCAAAATACAGAGGGATATGAGAGAGAGTGACATGTATGTATTTGTCCCAAATCATATGTTTATCTTTTTTCCCTCTATGCAATTAAAAGTTCATTAATAACCATATGAGTAAAATAAGAGCAGGGCAGCAGGGTTGGACTGGGCCATGCATCAGACTGCATGCACAGGGAGCTGGGGGCTGCTGTGCCTGCAGTGAGACCGGGGCTCTGGTTTTATTTAGGGCCACGCCTCGGCAGTTTTAAGACAACACAATGCAATTACTCTGACCACAAAATGTTCTGCTAGAGGCTGATGGTCCCCAATGCCACCAGGAAGGCAGATGCTGGGAGCAGGCCAGCCTTGCCAAAGCCTCTGCGATGGGGCTGCCAGCAGTCATCTCCCTTCTCAGGCAGCCCCTAGATGTTCAGGTGAGCTTAACTCTGTATATATCTGCCAGACCCAGGGATTCATTTCCTGTAAGTACCTGCTTTTTTCCTATGTAGGTGTACAGCTGAGGATGTGTGAGACGGATGCTGGCATCCAGGGCTTGAAAAACGTTCTTTCCTCCTCTTAAAAAATCTCTGCCAGTGCTGGGAATCTGCTGCCTCTGTTCAGGTGAAACTCCCTTGGCACTTTTTCTTAGAAGCAATGAAGACATCAAGCCTTATATGGATTCCATTATTATTTTGTTTTATTGTGTTGTCATTTTATGAGGGACTTGTGGCCCACAGGGAGCAGGAAGGCGCTACCAACTAAACCAGGGTGGGGAGCAGAGGAGGCACGTCGAGGCTGCCTGGTATCGGAGAATGATTTCATCCAGAGCCCTATTGTGGCAGGGAAACAATTCCCGTTTACCATCAGGCCCACTATTGTGCTGCTGCTGCTGCCAGAGGAAATCTGTGGCTGAGCAGGGTTGCACAATTGCCAGCGTGGTCCCTGCCAGAGCCCTTGGCTCCATGGAGCTGGGACAGCAGGCAGGGCTCGGCACGGCGTGTGGGTACCAGTAGAGCTTGGTGAGGCAGCCTGAACCTGGCAGCACAGCCACAGGCTGTTAGTCTTTTGCTGTGAGAATCAGAGGGCTGATCCATGCTGATACACCCCCTCCTGCTTGCTTCCCTGAGCTCTTATGTCAGTTTGGGGGTCCTCGGGCCAATCAAAGGTGTGGCCAAACAAGCGGTGTTATGGCTACTGTGTGGGGAACAAGCAAGAGAAGGGTGACTCAGGTCACACCATCCTTTTATTATTTTTAATGCTGGACCCCATGTAGGTAATGTTAACAGCAAACCAAAGTGGGATTTGTGAGTTAAGATGACAAGTGGTGTTGAAGTGTTTCCGTCTCCTTATCTCTTTCCCAGACGTCTTCATCCAGAATTTAGATCACTTAAATGCAAACCCCTGTGCCTCTGGCTTCCTTTTCTCCTTTCAGTTAATTTGTTTTTAAAATGGACATTCAGTTTTAACCTGTCAAGTAGGGATGGAGCAGCATCTTTGAATGGAATGAAAGAGACACAATGCTAATCTGCTTTGCACATCCAAATTCAGCACCTCTGAACTGAATCCTCAAAACCCTCCAAGCTAGAAACACCATGTGTCTGGACAAGGAACCCGCACTAAGCCCCTGTCCATGAATGGGCACAAAGTCTCAGGTAGTCAGAGAAGTTTGGAGGGTCAAGAACTCCTTGGTGACTTCCTAGACAGCACACAGCACAGCTACATATTGGCTGAGGGGCTGTGGCAGCTCCTGAGATGTCCAGACTGGGTTTTAAGGGATACATTGGCATAACTTTTAGTTTTACTGATAGTCCATGTTCACGTGGCTACAGCTCATTCAGCTACATGAGCTAATTTTCATGAGGTGTTTTGGGGGCTGCCAGCAATGCAGATTCTGCATAGAGCAAGCCATGGCAAGGATCTAGGATTTATCTGCATTTCAGGAGGGTTTCATTGCACACCCTGAGTTCCAACAGCTCTATCTACCCAGGCTTGAAGCTACTGCAGGTATGTACAGCAGCAACATTCTCCAATTCCTGCAGCACACGGATCTGGTCATTTGTTACCCTCCACCTTCTTCAACTACCCCATGTCCTCTTGGGGGCATCCCTTAGGGTTATGAGGACTGGTCCTCCCCTGAAAGTCAGCGCTGGAAGAAAAGAAATTACCTAATTTTTCACATCTCCTTTGAAAACTTGGAAACAGAGCTACACACAAACTCAGCTGGGCTGCGGCAATACTAACCAACCCCTTAGGACTTCTCTGCATGAGAAGAGACTGGGACAACCCTGAGAGAATGAAACAGTCAAAAATGGTTTTAATTTACTTCCCTGTATGCTGTGTGCTCACCAAGCAGGGACTGGGAGCAGTTTCCAAGCCTAATTGTTGTTTCTCCATAAGGGCATATATAGAAGAATCCGAGTGGAGGGACACATATTCCTGTGATGTTGCATCAGAATTTCTACAAAACCATGTAATTTTGTGCACGTGTGCAGCCTTGTATTTTGTTTTTGGGTCAGATTTTTTTTTTAATCTTTGTCATAGGCTGCTGGCAGATAAAGTACTACTCCCTCAGCCCGTTATGAGTGTACACTGAGCCATTCCCAGCCAACTGGAGCTTTTCCACAAGATGGTACTTAGCCCAGTCTGTAATTGAAACAGGGCACGGATGCTCCTGGGGAAGGCAAATGGCAGCCAAAAAACCAGGCCGAGATAGTCAAAGATATTTAGTATACAAATAAGAAGATGTTTCATAAATATCTTATAAAAACTGTAATTTACTTCCCAATATTTCAGCAGATTATCTTAATGCAAACAGCAGATGTATTTTGGAATGAGACAAATGTTTAGCAAAATTAAAGTTATTCATGTGCAGTCACACAGGGAATATTTGCATGATATTTTACTAATTGCTCTAAAATCTGAATTGTAGCAAATAAACAAACAGGGGGAAAAAATAAACCAGCAGAAAGATTAGCCCCAGGCCTCTCTTTTTAAGTTCTCTGAGTCTTTCTTCAACATCTCAACCTTTTTTCTCTGGTGTCCTTGGGGTTCTTCCCAAGTCTCCTCATCATTCTGCTCAGGCCTGTTACATTTTTTGCAGACTCTTGTTTTTCCCTGATGGGATTTCTTCCGAGAGGAGTTTGATTTTCTTCCCTCAGTGTCCAAGCACCCTCCCCTGGTCTGCAGTTCTGCCTGCTCCTGTTTCTTATTGCTTGACTGGAGTCAACAAGACTCATTTCCAATGGTCAAATTTTCATCATCATTTTGGGGAAGTACTTGGCTATTGTATCGAGCTCAGGGATTGCCTCAAGTAGGATTAGACATGGAGAAAAACCCCAAGACAAAAGGAGTAGATGCTTTTACAGTGGCCAGGAATTCAGACTTTGGTTACTTTAACCTTCTCTTACAAGTTTCAAGTTACAGCAGCAAGGATCAAGTTGTAGTTGCTGATTGTTATGACATTATTTTTTGTCAGGTCTATTTATTTGCTCTCCCAGAAAAGACAATGTATTTCGAGACGTCAAAATATTTTGTTCGCCTTCATTTGATTGTAAGAGGAGCCTTAGGTGAGGTAAGAAAAACGTATATTTGTCAAAATGTTGATGCACAGTAGATGGTTACATGCTTGTATATGTTTCATCCACCCAAAGGAATGTTGAGGGTACAGAAAAATCAAGCAGTGGGACTTTAGCAAAGGAATTAAAACTGTTCTGTCTTACATAGAAATCACATTGACTGCAGGAGCAAGTGGGCTGCAGCGCTGGAAACAGAAGTCCTTGGTTTCACACTACAGCTGTGTTTTACCCAAGGTGTTGGAGTTTCTTACATCAGTGAGAGTCTCTTATCATTCTTCTGTCCAGTCATGTAGGTGGGTAGGAAATGCCCCTCTTACATGACTTCTACGGCAAAGGGAATTTTTTTAGCATCTGAGCCTTTAAGATGAAAAAACACTTTGTAAATCATGTCCCTAACACTGAAAATTCTCCCTGTTCCATTCTGGATTCTGGAGGAGAGTCTGGGAGCCTTGGAGGGAGTCCAGCCTGACGTGGGGTGAACACATTCTCTTAGCTCACATTACAAGCATTTTCAGGATCCTGCTCTTCATGCTGGCCGATATTTTCATTTTAACCCTCATTTTCCTTCCAGTTGTGAGGTGGATGGGGATGTTGAGCTAAATGTACAGGTAGGTTCTAAGAAATAATGTAAGTTATACGTCTCAGTCCTCTGAGGTTTTGTTAAAGTACTTCTGTAGGGTCCCTTGGTAATTCTCCTGTAAACTGCTATTTTCTTTTTTTTTATTTGGAGCAATGAAATTAATACAAAAGTTGATGGGTATATTATCTGACTAAATAGGAAAAACAAAGGACATTACCGTCCCTATTCTTTTTTCCTTAAGAGAGGAGGTTTCTATTCATGAAGTTTACAATTTGAACTCATTAAAGTCTTTCTTTAGCCTCTCCCATCCGCAGGTCATCGCAGGAATATGTAAAAAGGAAATGTTTTATTTTAACAGAGTCAAACAAAGTACAAGAAACACACACTTGCCACTGTGTAACATTCCTTAAGTTAAATCACAGAACTAAGCAGAACTTTTTTTTTCCTGCCTCCTTTTTTCACTTCATTGAAAGGAGCTCAAAGTATAATATTCTTTCAGGAAACCTAAATTCTATTGCTGGAAGTAATAGCAATCTCCTAAGCAAAATCCCATGAGACTCATGCCACTCTGCTTTCTGAAAACTGCATTCAAGCACATGCAGTGTTTTGCCTCTTTCCTGAACACTGCTCTCGTGGTTGAGTGCAGGGAACTTTGGATGATGCCAAAGCAACTGGATATTTCTGGGGTCTTCCAGGTGTTTCAGCTTTTATGGCAGCCCAGGGTCTTGGGAGAATCTGTGAGAGTCCTGCCCAGCCATCCTAACTTTGGTCCTGCTTCTCGCTGTTTAATATGCATGTGTAACTTCCGTGGATGTAAATAAAAATTATATACTTGCATAGAGAGGGAAATAGATGCATTTATCTTGGCTCAAGACAGGCAGCATCTCCCCAGGGAGCTACTTAGGAGGTTATTGAGGAGACAACAGCAAAGTGGAGTAGGTTGTACCTTTCTACATATGTGTTGTAGAAATTATTGGCGTGTTGCTGATGCTTATGGAGAGCAAATAGTTTATTTCTGGGCTAAGAAACATTCCAATGTAAATACTCAACTGGCAGCTAGCTGGAAGTTTGCCACTTGAAGTTAAAAGGCCCGTGACCAATGGTGTCAGATTAACATTTCCAAGTTGGACAATGTACAAATGGTGTTCTTGGACTGAAATAGAAATAGATGAAAGTGGTCTACTGCAGTGCAAATAACAAACTGGCAACCAGCTGGTCATTGGAAAGAGAATATACTATGGGAATATGCTTTCTGCAGAAATACTTTATTTTGGAGATAAGTATCAACAATAGGAAGATGAGGCTTGTTTAACAAGAACCATATGGTCTCATGCTGCTTTTATTTCACTCAGTGGCAAAGCCCTGATTGTCTTATGTAGGTGCAGAATGGGGATTACTGCTAATAAACAAGTACAACAAGCTGTTGATCCATTGTTGCCCTTCAAGAGTTATAAACAGGTTATTTTTAATGCACATGCTGATATTTCAGGAGACAATAACCGAAAGGAAGCAGAACTGAAGGTGCATGCTGAAAAACAACTTCTGACAAAATGAGCCAAGACAAAGAGCCATTCAAGCAAAAGTTATCAAATGGTGTGAAACCAATACAGCAATATTTCCAAACTGATAAGTGGAGAAGTAGTAGATGGGCTCGTCCAAAAGAAAAAGTAGTTTGAATTTTTGAGGATAGAAAAAAAATAGCTTGTAAAAAGTAACTTATGAGCAAATGGGGAATAAGGCAGGGACTGTGCTGAGGTTCAAGTTACTACACAATTTAGTCTGGTAGCAATGCAATTAAAGATAACAGAATTTAGCATTGCAGTTTTGGTAGAGTCACAAAATTGATTTGTGCCACAGAAAGAAAAAAAAGGAAAGGAAAGAAAGGAAAATGAAACACAAGGGAGTTGAAGTCTCAGTGGAAAATCCTGTTTTGGGAACTTTTCAAGGATGTAAAACATTGTCTAGAACTGTTTACTTTTATGGGTAGGAAGTAAAAAATAAGTCAAGTAAGAGTGGAAATGGCATTCTTACCATAGCTAGAAGGTTGCAGTAAAATCAATAAAAGTCATAATTGAAAACTCATTTTTTAAACTCATTTTTTGTTGCTGGTTTGTTTGGTTGTTTGTTTTGGTTTTTTTTTACAGTGGCCAAATTTTTTTATTTTGGTCTCAAAAAGACAGCGAGTAGGAAACTACTAATTATCAAGAAAATATCAAGATCTGAACATGAAAAATATGGATCATGCATGCAGAGGCTCACACCTCTTTTTGGGTGTAAGTACTCAATCCCATTGTTTTCCATGTGTCTGAATACAGTTTATAACAATCAGGGATATCAAAATTGTGTTATGCTGCATATTGAGATACATCACATTACTAACTGCTGGTTTTGCTCACAAACTTCCTTTTTCTTCTCTTCTTGCTTTAAAGTATAGCAAACAGTGCATGCATAAAGAAATAGTACAGAACCTGGAACATGTGAGGATTCAGATGTTTGGTTTGAGTTTCTTAGTTAATCTCCACTTTCAACTTTGAACACCCCTTCCCTAGGAATTCTTTGTCTTTCCAGTGATATCAAAACAGCCTTAAACCATTTCTGTGGGTTTTTTTGGCTCCTGATGCCCACCTCAACCCCTCCATCTGAAAATTATTGAATCCTCAGCACAAATTACTGTAATTTGAACATACTTTGAAGGCAGCCCAGCGAGGAGGGTGATCCCACACTATCTGTTTGTGATGGGAGTGTATGACAAGTGTGGTGCTCATCCAAAGCTCTGGAAAGGGCTGGGATGTTTCTCCTTCCTGACCTGGCAAGTTGTTTACAGGTGGGCCCCACTGGAACAGAACTTCAGATGCCAACACTTTCAGGATTCAGTTTTTCCAAGTTACCAGCAGTTCTCTAATAAAAGGGAATGAAAGAATTTAGGTTCAATGTCCATTTATAGGACCAGTAATTATTTAGCAGTGTTACCAATAAATAAACACCCATGCTTCCCTAAAGAGTGGGACTGCACCACCCCACTGCCCAGCTCCCCAAAGCTGAGGAAGACCCTCTGATTTTATCTCTCCCTTGCTTTTCTTTTCCCCAAGCAGCAGGGATAGCTGAAGAAGCCCGTCTTCATTTTATTGCTGTTTCTAATAAACACATATGGTGATGCCTATAACAAGAACAACAAGGAGTTGCTATTGTTCAGCACACAGCCATATGTGGGCTGTCCAGCGGCTCGGCAGCTGCATCGTGAGTGCTCAGGAATGTCGATAGCCCAGAGAGAAAGGAATGATTTCTTAAGGGCTCTGAGCCTCACAAATACTGTGTCTGCTTTACATACCGCTGTTGCTAAAACAACTTCTGACCATGGAGTGCCAAAAGCATAGATGCGGTGTTAGTCACTGCAAAAGTTTATAAGGTGATTTAATTGTTAGTAATTGCAATGCAGACTGAGAAATTAGCTGGGAGTGTGTTGAAGGGAGCTTTGCAAGACAAAAAGGCCCAAATAAATATTTATATAAATGTTTTGTATGTATACACACACATATATATACACATATATATGCATCTGTGTGTATTTATACACTTAGCACCATTTTTTTTTTTTTACATCTGAAACTCAGGCACTTGCACGTCTAGTACTTCACATAATAAAAACTTTGACCCCAGCACTAATCCACATTTCTTTTATCCCATTGTGCAAGGTTGAAAAGCATGCAATTTGCCAATAGTTTTTTCTCCATTAACTACATTTCCTCTGGCCTCATATGGCTCTGCTTAGGATGGATAATCAACACTTCAGTGATGCAGAGGCAGCCCAAACACGATGCTTGGGATGCCTCATGTGCAACTGTTTCTAACACCCTTCTTTTCCTGAATGCCATATCTAAACAGCAACCTGATTGAAAATGAACAGCCCATCTGCACATCTTCATTTTTTTCCATCAGTGTGTTTGAGGGGAGAGAGAGGGAGACTGTGACTGAGAGAAAAGAGAAATAAGGCTTGATAGCAGGCAACATTATTTTCAAATTTGGACAAACACAATCAGGCAACCAGTGCTTTATTGAAGCCCCTGAATAATTTATGTGCATGTGTGTGTGTGTGTGTGAGAGAGAGAGAGAGATGTCGAGTACCTACCATAAATTAGAAGAGAGAGAGAGAGACAGAGAGAAAATTGTAAAGAATCCAAAAATCAACTACTTGCATATGTCTCTAACCAGGGATTTTAAAAGTCTGATTTAAATATCACAGTGCAAATGATTTTGGCCAGTATTTCTAACACATGGCAGGAAGTCTCGGTCTTGTACTTCTTTTGCTTCTTGTACTTCTTATGTACACACCATCTTTGTGGCACACAAATTACCTGTAAAACGGGACACAATTTGAGTAACCCATAATGCCCCAGGAAGAACCACATCCAGGCTTTCACAGAAACCATAGACCAACACAGACTGTCAAAATCCACAATGCCCAGTAAATGAAACCAAAAATTATTTGCATGCTTAGATAGCCCGACAAAAAGTATATATTCTGGATGATGTACTTTTCAATATCATACACAGTGGCATGAAAAAAAAAAAAAACAACAGAGGGAAAAAATTAACTTCTGTTTGCTCTGTCTTAAGGAGTTCTTTCCAATGGGTGAAGCTGAAATGCCCACTCTGATTTCCCTTGAAATAACAAAGGGCCATATTTTCCCCCTGACAGGTGTACGTGGCTCTCAGTTCCTCCCGGGATTAGCGGCAGAACTTTAAAAAACCCTGAGCCAAGACCAGATTTTCAGAGGTCCTCAGCATCCCCCAGTTCCTGTTGATTTGTAAGCAACATGCAGCTTGAGGTTTTGCCCATTCCTCAGCTGAAACTTTCAAAACTCGTGATTTCTCAGCGTGAGTCAGTGTTTTATGCAACCCCAGCTTGCATTTCTCCAAACCCCTCCCGAGCTTGGAGTGCTCCGACAGCCAACCTCAAATTCTTCATCCCTGCAGCTGACAACTTCAACCCTCTGATGGTGGCACCACAGGCCCCTCCATGCTGCTCGTGGGGGGTTTTGGGGCTCTCCTGGTGCGTGGGGACAGAGACTGGGAGAAATCTGGGCTGGGGTACAGAGCTCCACTCCCAGTGGGAAAAGCGCTGAGCTTGCCTGCAACAGAAATGCCCAATCATGGCTTCATTTAGCTGACTTATTTTATTTTTTTTTTTTAATTGCCTGAAACAGCATCAGTTTTATCCCTGGCCCTGCTGGAAGAAAAGCCAAAGGAAAAATTTCTCATGTGAAAGTTGTAGGAAGGGGAGGCACTGATTTGGTCAATCCCACTTGCTGTTTGCTTTCTGCAGGCACCTTTGATGGTGATTTTAGGTCACATCCTGATACACTGCTTCACCCTGAAGGCACCTGAGGTCAGGTGCCTAAACAAGATGGAGAGATGGCTTATCACACCATAAGTATTTTTTAACTATTGTCTGTAGATACACTAAAATATATAAAACCAGATTAAAAGAGTGGGAGAAGGTGAGAAGCTAAATCCCATTTTTAATTCCTATTTTAAGTTGATTCTCCCTTGAGAGGTGGAAAATATCAACATGTGATTATTCTCCTGGCAGCTTCCAATGTCCATTTTGGGGTGGGAACACACTGCTGGTGGGATAAACCCTTCCCAGCCTCAGTGTCAGCGCAGCTCTCTCTCATCTCTCAGGGCAACCAGGAGCCTTCCTGCCAATCACAGGAAGAGGGATGCCCATTTTGGCTGGTCAGCCCACCTCCACAAGAGCCAGACAGGAATCAGTGAGAAGCTTTTATGTTCCTGATTTGCAAATTTTTCCTCCTCAGCCTTGGAGGGAAAAAGTGCCATGTTCCATTTGGCCACCACCTACCTTCTCTCTCCCTAAACATAGCAGAAAGCACAAAATGATGCTTTTTCCCTACAAAAACAAATCCCCAGTTTACTGGAGTGGAGGCTTGTGGACACTGAGCTGGAGGCACTGCTTTATTGGAAATGTTGATGATGTGGCAGAGTAGAGTGTGAGGAAACCAGGCCACTCAATGCAGCACAGTGGGAAGCAGGTGGAAGGGCTGGAGAAGCCGTGGGGATGGCTTGGGCTCCCCCCAGTATTTGAAGAGGAGCCATTCATTCCTCAGCATGTCTCTGCTTGCTGTTTGAAATGCACCCAGTGCATTCAAATCAATGAAATAAGTAACAGAGAAGCACATTTTGGGGAACTTTCCCAGGTATTGCTGGCTCTTTTTTGTGCAATGGCTGATTTACATGTCATGTGACAGGAGTACCTCAAATTTAGGCCCTAGGAAAATAAATACAAGAAAAAAATTTTTTTAAAAAATCAAAGCAAAATAAAACAAACAACAACGCCAAAAAAATCCTGAACAATTTCCTAAAATAAATGTTATTCTTTTGCCTTCCCACGTTTAATTTTATGAGTGTGTCTATCACACTAATCCTATTCACAGGCAAAAACACTCCTGATGATAAAATAGTCCCACATAAGAAATTCTTTATAATATTGAGAGAAACCGTGGAGAAATGTGAAAATCAGGCGAGGGGGAACACGTGCCAGCTCGTTCCACTAACCTACATAGCTGCAGCTTGGTAACAGCAGAATAGCCAGCCATCTGATGCTTTGGATGCTGTGACTGTGTGCTGGCACTGGGCAGACCTCAGGTATTGAAACCCTTTCTAGAAAAATGATATTTTTCCTATGTACCCCTTCTATTTGTTCAATAACAAGGGTATTTCTTATCCTTGTTATTGCAGGAATTTTAAATACAGGTCTGTAGGGTCATGGCCAAGTTTTGCAGTTGCAGCTATTGTAGAACAAGAGGAACATGTGCCACAGTATTGGGATTTGTGTCTTGCCTCCTGTCAACCCCTCAAAACAGCACCTTTCCCAAGATGAGAGTGTTGACACCTACATTTCTCCAGGAAAGGGCTTTATGCAAACATTTTTTCACCCAGCTATGTTAGCTTACCTTACAAATGTTGTATTACCTCCATGCTTTTGTGTCTGCTCGTACCAACAGGTAACATTCCAGTGCTGGGGCCTACCTTGTGCTCAGGCAGGAGCTAATGGGATGGCCACAGATTTTCCTGGAAAATTTCAATAAAACCCTTCTGCAGTTTTCTATGCCTATGGCCTGCTTTTTTTGCCTTTCTTTTTTTTTCATTTGAGACCTCAAGAGCAATCCCCTTGGACACGGTTATATATATTTCACTGTAAGTGAAAGAGAACAAAACAAATAAAAACACAATGAGGCTCTTTCTCCATGCTGGTGCTTTCTTCAAACTTTCTGCTGAGGATTTCCAACAGCATTTGTCGTCACATGGTAAGGGCTCTGAATGAAATTATTGATGGTAGCTGGGGGAAAAAAAAAAAAGAGAAAAAATAAATGAAATCCCTTGAGACAAAAGGTATGTCACGAACTTCCCCAAGTTATTTGCAAATGTTTCTGCCAGTATCAATAAATCCCTCAAATTTCAGGATAGGCTACATTAATTACAGGATGGCATTATGCATTTAAAGGTTGCTGAAAGTTATATCTGTGATCAGTCATGTTTGAATTGCACGTTCACATGAAATATTTGTTTTTTAAATACGTGGGCATGCAGGCGAGCAGCAATAGCCTCCACGATGTTTTAATAGGCTTTTATTAGTTTGTACTTTCCTTGTTATCTTGCTTTACAGTATGTGCATTCAATGTGTTTGTGTCTGTGCTCTTCATGCACACATCGCAGGATGCCAAAACATCCTTCTGCTTCCTTGTTTCCAACCACTTAGTCAGGCACTTGAACGCTTTCCAAATCTTGTTAAAAACCAGCAATAGCACTATCACTTCTTCTTGTCAGAGTGCACAGAAAGGGACTGATGGAGAAGGCTGTGGAAAGGTAAAGGAGGAGGCTGAATGGTCGGGAACCCCCCGTGGGGGGACTTCATGGATGAGCCCAGTAGAGCTTCGGTGCCCAGACCTGATTTAGGGCTTTCCACTGCCTCACTGTGGGGTTTTGGTTCGCTTGCTGGATGGAAAAACACTGCCAAAAATGCTCCTTATACATTACTTATAAATCTAAAAGTTTACAAAGTCAAAATTCCCTGACTGAAAATCATGGAGTACTTTTAAGTGCTGATAAAGATTAATTATATTTCTATATTAAACTGTCTCTTTTTTCCTCCAGGAAAATTTAATGTAACATTCAAATAGAAGTGGGTTTTCTTCCGAGCAAAATAGATTTAAAAGTCAACTTCATTTTATTCACCAATTTTTCTGAAACTAAACTAACTAAACAGGCCCAACCTAGATTCAATAAATGCTACAAATTTACACTTCTGGTGAGTTGAAAATTGCTCCTGAGACTGCTCAAAATGTTTCAGTCAGGTGCAGCCTTGCTGGGTAGCACAGGGATCATGCAAGGCTGGTGGTCCTGAGCATTAATTAACTCTATGCTCACAAGTGGAGGGAGCAGGGGATGGTAGCTCCCCGTGGATTGCTCTTGCAGATATGGATTCTCTGATGTCTACAGTTGAGTTCATCCCATTGCCCCTGGGGGAGGCAGACATGGTTGCCTTGGTTGCCTGTCTCCATGAGGGGGGGAATATCTGACCAGTTTGATTGCAGCTGCCCTTTAAATGATGACTTTAAACGTGTGCTGATGCAGGTGTGCGCCCACGCACCCACACACCCACGCGGATCGTGACGAGCACCCAGCTCCAGCAGCTTTTAGAAACCCAGATAAAAACAATGTCGCCTTAGGAAACTTTGCTGTGCGTGAGTGAGGTGGCTGCAGGGCTCCCACTGCCTCCTGGGAGGGGCTGTGATTTCGGCTTCAGCTCAGGAACTTGCCAAAAAGTTGTGACACAGCCATTGCAGGCCGTCTACGCCACAGCCCACGGTTGTTCACGGTCAGCAAAAAAGCTGAAAAAATAACATTTCACTTGGCCTATGCCCCACATTCTGAATAACTTGTTTTACAGATTATTTTTTCCCACAGACAACAGGCCAAATGCAGTTATACTATTATATATTATATATATCATATATAATATGTATATTATATATTATATCTATTATATATCTATTATATATATTATAATATATTACTGATATAATTCTCAAAAACAGTCCTTTGTCAAGCCTTTGGAGGAAGTTTGAAGTCAAGTGCCAGGTTTCTTGGCAGAGCTTCTGTGGTCCCAACCAGCCATGTCCTGTGGGAACACACAGCCATGTGCCAAAACATCTGCTCACACTATATCCTTGCAGACGTGGGCTCCGTCATGTCAGGGAAGAGATATTCAAAGGCTTGAGGTCATGTGTTGGATCTTCTTGCTCCTCCAAGAGGAAAGGACATGGGAGAGCCTCTCCTGTTAACCCACCTGTGCTTGGTGCAGCAAGGATGGAGGCACGCAGGCTCACATAAAACTGCATTTTTCAAATGAGTAGTGGCTTCTTTTTTTCAGAAGAATGGCAAGCCTGGTCACCTCAAGGCTGATGCACTCTTGGAAAGTGAAATATTTATGGTAATAGTGATGGCAGAGAGGAGGAAATCTCTTTTGTAAGAAAACATGGGGCATAAACACACAACATAGCTCAGGCCACATCTTCATTTCACCCACAAGAAGTTCGTGCAAGTGCAGAAAAGCCCAGGTTTTTCTCCTGCCCCCCAAAGAAACATAACCCAGAGTTTATATCAGATGGTTTATGGGAGTTTATTGGAATATCCAACAGGGTTCATGTAATGTGTCATAAGGTAAAGCCTGTTCTTTGGTGATTTACAAGCAGTGTGTGCCGGTGTTACTGTAATTTATAGACCACAGATGGTCAGGGGGTGCCCCTGCTGACTTGTAGCTGAATAAGAAGCTGAGGCCTGTGTGTCATCTGCTGCAGGTACCTCCGGCTCACTTCCCCAAATTAGTGCTGATCGAGATCTGCCTTCAAACCCAGAGGGTCCCAAGACCTTTGCCTTGCAAGCTGGGGCTATTTCAGGAGGGAAGAAGATACGAATAATTAAGGCTGGGTGAAAAGGCCCTAAGCCTATCAGAATGACCCCAAAGAAAAATTGCTTTTTACAATAACAACTTCCCTTTCCAAGAATGGTACTTCACTTGATGGGATATTGTCACCTGTTAAATGGAAAATGAAGAATGTCAGTCACCCCTTTCATGAACCAGCCTAAGACAAACATCTCCTCTGCAAGATTTTCTATATGTTCATAAATCTCCCTCGTAATGAACCTTAGGATAGATCCTATCTTTGTTCTCATCATTTTACCCTTTTAGGTAATTATTCTTCAACTATGTTTTACTACTACTATCTTTCAAGTTTACCTAAGTCTTCTCTTCTTTAATCTTACCAAAGAATTATCTGTTTATTCCAGCACTTCTTTCTAATTCCCCAGGACTTTGCTCCCAGTGGGTGCATGAGGCAGAGGGAGGACAGGACTGTCCACACATCTCACCCAAATCCTCGGGAGACTTACTTTTTTTTGGCCAGGGGATTGGGCCCCTTTTCACTTTTAAATTCTCTGCTTGACAAAGTTCATCACGTCACCTCGTATTTCTCCCAGACGTGTTTTTGTCTTGCTGCGTGTGGCCTTGTCCTGCCCGCAGAAATTCCGCGGTGGTCTCCGCGGAACGTGCTGGATCCAGGGACGCCTGGTGCTTGGCTTGCCCGCTGCAGCGAGGTCATGCATTTTAACAAGGCACCTCCAGTCCCCTTTTTAAAGGGCATTGATTATGTTTTGTTAAAATAGGCTTTGAACTCGGCTAACCCCGCGCCGGTAGGACATTTCAGGGCTTTTTTTCCGCCTGGACCACATTTGACACCTGTTGGCAAACACAGCTGCAAATGCTGCTGAGAGAAACCTGCATCCGAGCCCAAAACTGAGTGGCTCAATTTTTTCCCAATAGCAAAAACATAAGAGAATTTGGTGGCTTCTCCAGTTAATAAAGAGAGGGGAAAAAAAAGCCAAATTTGTTTTTCTTTATCAAGATGAGGGAAAAACGCACCCTATAGACAAAAGAAGCAGAAGGAAAGCTGTAATGGAAAGAAAATTGACAGCCTCTCAAAACTCAGGTGGCACTTTCCTTTTCCAGTTAATTACAGTTTTAATTACATGGCTTCTTGTGACTCCTTGATACCTAATAAACTAGACTCTGTGGGGCGGCAAAGTTGAGTTTTGCTTGAACTGCAGGTGTAAGGCTCAGTATGAAACATAAATCAACTTCTTAAACACGTTCCCATGGTGTGTTCAGCCTTTTTCTTCCTATTTGCATGTAAAAATCACGTCTTTTCACCATTGTTGGGTTAGAAAAAAGAAAAATATTGAAGCTATAATGCAAAGAGTATTACCTTTGTGTCTTTGGATATAAAATCCCCTTTTAGAAGGGGGGAAAAAAAGGATCTTTTATTTTTTTAACCCCAGATATGACAAATTTTAAAGGAGTTATGCATTACCCACATAGACCTTCTCTCATTAAACCTTTTTTTTCAGGAGATGTGGTAAGATAGAAAAGTTCTTCGGCAGAATGAAAGCAAGGGGAGATTGGTATGTGGAAATAAAGAACTATTCAGTCCATAGGACCTGCCTCTCCTGAAGTTTTGGAAAACAGAGAGTGCCTGTTTATTCTTTGTGTATTACGCCATGGAAATGTATTCTGCAGCCAGGTTCAAGCATGTGCCATATATCACCTCTGAGAGGGGTAACACACTGACAACCTGTAGCAGCAAAAAATCTGGAGACAAATATGGTCCAAAAAATTCACATTGGTCCCAGACCAATGGGATATGATGGGTCACGAGTCTGTGGCAGGAAAATCTACTCTCAAGATGGTCAATGGAGATTTCAGTGAAAGCCCATCTGCCCTCTTTCTTGAACCAAACAAAATTATTTTAAAAAAGCAGGGGAAGGGGGAAAAGGGAGAGGAAAACAGTCAAGTTTCACATATGGCATTTGGATGGTGCAAAACATGAGCAGCAAGGCTCATGTGTGGGACACGAGTGTATCAACAAGTCCTTCTTATCCTGTTAAGACTGGGAGGGGCAGGTTTTTTACTGTCTTCTTATTTTTAACTTCAGCTTGTGATTTTTCTGTTGAAGTACTGGTTTTAAATGACTACAAAAAAGGTGTATTTGTTATGAGTGAAGACGGAGAGCTCTGGGAAATAGGTGCCTGGGTAGCACTTGTTCATGCCCAGCAAGGGGAAGGTGAGGAGGGGGAAATCAAAATGTCCTGCTTGCCTTTCAACAAAAATTTCAGCCTGAACTTCAATAGAAATCTTGCCTGAAAGACAGTCTTCCTACAGATTAGACTTGTCTGGTGTCATTTCACCTTGATGTTCTGTTAATGGGTATTCTTGGTTGCTTGCTGTTGTTGTTGGTAAAGATCATAATTTATTTTTTCCCCCACAGTCTGGCTACCTGCTCTTTTTTGCAACTGCATATGTTGCTTACCTGAACAACTCCACCTGCAAATAACAGTTTTCTCTCAGATCAACATTAAATCCCTTGGGCATAAATATCTTGTACTCTTGTGGTCTGTTTGTGGGTAGTGTTTGGGCAGTCTGAAGCAAAAATGTGGGGAGCTGGACCATGGTCTGCAATTCCTTTATGTTGTGTGGTGTAAGTTAATATAAACCCAACCCAGCAGCTAGGAGAGAATTTTCAAGATGAGAAAAATAAGAATTCCTCCTACCTTCCTCCCAAATAAAGTGTTCCATCATCTTTTTCAATTAGTCTTGGTTTTATTTTTGAAACCACACAAAGAGGAAAATATACTGCTTCATATAATTTCATATATGGTTTTTCAGCGTGGGAAAAGCAAGGTAAAATTAAGGGAGCAGGAGAAAAGGAAGGAGAGGAACAGGAGTTTAAAAAATAAAGAAGTTTAGAAAAAAAAATTTAACTCCAGAGGGGTTTCATTCAGAGCTGGATCTCTCACTGGGATGTATCTGTACTGGGATGGGGAGCATGAGGCATCAGAGCAGCAGCAAAGGATACAAGCTCATATTGAGGACAAATTTCACATGCCTATGGCTCATCAAGGGGACAGATTAAGTGGAGGAATAGCGATGGAAGAAGTGGCAGCATCATGAGCGTCTGTCATCCTAGCACTCCAAAAGGTGTGGAATACGAGAGGAAAGAGGAGAAAAAAGTCAAATATCCTAAAAGTCTTTCCAACAAAGAAATAAAAAGAAACTTTCCAGCTGGAGCAGAATACGCATTTTTTTTGCTTCTAAATGCTTCCAGTGGAAGTTTTTGAATGAGGAAATAAAAACAAACATGCATGGGGTGGGGAAGAGGCCCCTTGTTTCTGTGCGTATTACGTTGCTGGTACCTGGCTGGTTGGGAATATAAATGGTGTGAGTGACTGAAGAAAGCTCCAGCATTGAGCTGGAGAAAGTGCAAAAATACGTGAAGGACCATCCTAAAGTGAATTGATCCCTGCAGGATGGCTGGCCCCGTCGTGGAAGGGGAGGGTGGTGACGCAGGAACAGCAGTGTTGCGTGCATTAAACCATATGCCACCAATCCATATGGCAATGTGGTCTGAAGCCTTTCAAGGCAGCTCCAGCTTGGAAAAGTCTTGAAAAGTTTTCAAAAGGCATTTTTATGGCCTGCTGAAACACAAATGTCCATTTTTCATTCCACAGAGAAAGTTTATCTGGAGGAAGGCGGGTGAGACCCAGCCGCCCGGTTCCTGCTGCCGAGCTGGGCGAAGGAAGCGTGGCAGAGTGGGGAGTGTATTTCTTCCCCAGTTGCTGGAGAGCTGTGCTTTAAAAACAGCATAACAGACATGAAGTGCATGAAGGAACATTAGCTGCAAAAATTACCCCTTTGGGAAGGAAGCCCGGAAGAGGCTTTTGTGTCTAAGCTTGGGAACCAGCGCACATCTGCCCAAACCTACCTGAGGACAGCAGATTCCAGGTGCTGGAGGTGTTACCCTCACTCGAGGCACCACCACTGAGGTGGGCTGGACCTAGCTAGGGAGGGGTTTTTCCCATACTGGCATGGAGTGCCTGAGGCATCAGTGCAGTAGCAGGGGATGCAGGCTCATGCTGGGGAGAAATCACGTACAGCCATGGTTTGGTGAGGGAAGGGAGGGAGGGGAGGGAGCAGCGGTGACAGAAGAAGCAGCAGCATTCTCATGGTGGCTGCAAGAGCTGCTGACCATGCCTTGGCATAAGCAGTCACCAGCACCCACAGCTGCTGCACTGGAGTCCCAACCATATTGTTCGTGTCCTGGTGCTCCTACCCAGGGTAAACACTGCAGATCCAGCGCTTTCAGAGATCTTTTTTCTGGTTAAACAAGTCTATCTATTGTTTTAACCGTCTTAGCTTTTTTTTGAGCTGATCCCTCATAAATTCAGTCCAAGCTCAGCTGAACAATCTTGTTTTTTAACTTTTAGGAGGAGCATGACTTATGATTTACTAGATAGCTATGTCGAGCCTAATGTAATAAAAATCCAACCTATGCAATGTGTATGGGCTACTGTATTATAAATATTTAATAAATTATATGGAAAAAAGAAAGTATAGGGGTTGCAGAAATCATATTAAAGCAACTAAGTAAATGTAAAGAAGGTTAAAATGTCTAACTCTATATGGCATAAAGGCTAAAGCAAACCAGACCTGTTTTCTAGATACTTTTTCCATGTACAGCTGTAACTGGGCTGCATAGAAATAAAGCAAGTACTTGAAGACAGGCAAAGTAAAAAAAAAAAAAAAAAAAAAAAAGAGATCTAAAGCATTTGGTTGGCATTGATAGCAATCATTTCAAAAAGCCCTGGAACATTTAAAGAGAATTAGAAAGGATTTTGCTGGAATCAAAGGGAGAGCACTTTCCATGGCTGGATGTGTATTTGGGTATCTGCAAGCTGATTAAATCAGAGTGAACAGTACAGCCTTGATCATCCAGGACTTTTAAACAGAAGAAAGGGGTTTTCCTGTTCGGGCTCTTTTTTTCTCACTCACACATCTTACGGTTTTCATTCTTCTGCCTACTTGATGGTAAAGTAACATTTATTTTGGCACAGAGACTCACAGAGAGCTTTGAAAGGCCCTGCAGGTCAAGCAGCTACAGAGTGCACCAAACTCACGGGGGTGAGCAAACCTGGAAATATTTAGGCTTAGGGGTCTTTTATTTTTTTTCCATCTTAACCTAAGGTTTGTTCTTAAAGAAGAAGCAAATATCTTCATACTTCATTGCAATATCTATTATGAGGCAGACAGGGCTCCTGGCTTGCCACCTTGCTACGGGCCATTCCTTTAGCAGTGCCAATTCCATAGCCAGCTTTCCTGCTGCACGAGCCAGGAAAGGTTTTCATGAAGACTTTGCTGCTGCTGGTGATTTAACCTTGGTATCAGCCAAATGGAGAGACGGGGATCAAGCCCCTCTAAATCCCTGGCTAGCCCTCTCCTCCTTCACACTGCTGGTGTTGGTGGTCTTGGCTCTGCTCTGGTCCCACCCCCATCATGTGGGAGGGAGCAGGGACAGCGCCTTGCTCAATCAACATGTGACAAGTGTGTATTTCTGTTTGTGAAAAGAGAACAGAGGGGAGTGAGGAAAAATATTAGAGTCAGCCTTAAGTCCCACTGATGCCAAAGAGTGCATCTACTCCCCAGCCTCCACCCTTCCCAGGTCCACTTTGGCTTGTGAAGTGTGCTGAAAAAAATTCCTTTTTTTTTTTTTCTTTTCCCAGCCTCCTCCTGGCCTAGGCAATGTATTTGGCAGGCAGGAGGTGTGGGAGGAGGGAAGAGGGGACTGTGGCAAAGGGGAATGGGAGGGAGACCCTCCCCTCGTGCAAGGGCTCACATTGGTGGGACTGTTCCCATCACCCCACTCCTTTCTCCTCCCACCCAGCCATGGATGGAGGAGGGCAAGGCAGATGTGATGAAATCAACAGAATGATGAGAACTGGGTGTGGGGAGAATTGGGGGTGCTGGGGTGAGGTGTTTTACCCTCAAATCCCAACAGGTATTTGATAGAAATTTTAAAGCTGGAAATGAGGGGCAGGGGTGGGATGGATGTACTGCAAATCCAATGCAAACAGACAAATGAAACAGGCAAGATGAAAATGAAATTACATCCATCCCCTGCTTTCCTACCACCTCTGTGTTGTCAAATTCAGTAAACAAGCATACAGGGTGACCCAGCTCCTAACAGAGGTGGCAGGAGCCTTTCCTTTCAATCTGATGGAAAACATAAGCTGTTTTTAGGTTAGGGAATGGATCTTCTAGTAATTTTCCCTAATGAAATTTTGAAGTCATGCACAGGATCTCCAACACCCATAAACCATTAAATTTTTAAATTTAATTTAATTTTAAAACTTTCATTGAAAAAATCAGGTTTAATTTTTAAGTTTTTAAAATTTTAAAATTTGTGTGGATTCCCACTGTGACCATGGAAAAGGAAACAATCCCACATGGACTTCAGTGGGATGCTTGTTACCTGGAGCAGCATTTCCTGGCTCGTGCCTGGGGTATCGAGGGCACTTGGTCACAGCTTCTTACATAAGTGTGACTGAGATCCAACCTGCCATCCAGCAGCCTGGTTCTGTGGAAAATTAGGGGTAAGAAAACTCAGTTCACAATGCTGACAGAAAACAAATGTCAGTGCAAAGAGGGCTGATTCATCTATTAAAATAGGCACCTTTTTCTTTGCCTTATATTTTTCTAATTTTTGCAGTATTTTCCCTGCTAAAATTAACATCCTAAATAACTCTAACCCACCTCCCTGTTACCAAAGGAGAACCTTTACAGTGCTATGGAGAACTATTTTGAAGGTACAAATCACTTGACCTAAAGACTCTCCCTGGAGTGTCAGTACTGTGTGCTACATTTTCACTCTGCCAAACTCTTTATTTAGCACATGCTAAAGAACATTTAACATTTAAAGATCCCCTCTGTACATCCTCTAAATGTCTCCATTCTTTGCTTGTAGATTAATATGTCTTCTGTGAAAATGAGATAATTGATTACAGAGCTGTATTATTTACAAATGAAGTGTTGTTCATGTATTGACCTTTCATTTCTATAGCTCAATACTAGTCCTTGCACAGCGTTTTTAATTAGTGAAATGGTTACAGAATTATAAGAAAAGAGCCTCTGTAGATGCTTTTAATAAAAGGAAACTTTAAGATGACTTTCACATTTCGAACTGAAACACGTAATTATTTGATCGGGTTCTAAACCCCAAATCTCTGTTTGTAAAGAGAAAGGAACTTCCTGCTTCCAAAGGCACCACAAGTGTAATGCAAGCTGAAGGGGATGATCAATAGACACAAGTGAGTGTTTGCCCTTCACCCTGCTCTGGTAGTTCCCCTCCACCAGGGGATTAATTTCAGCCAATCTTCTTGATGAGAAGCCAGCAAAGCCCATCTGAGCACTTTGAGATGATAAAATCAGGGGACTTGGGCATATTCACAGAAGCAAAGCTCCCGAAATCAGTGGCTATGGAGCACCAAATGCCATTGTCAAAGGTGCTTGAAATGCCAAAGAGGCAAAATGTAGCAAATTCACTCTCCTGAAGCAGGACAAGACCAGGCTGGATTAAATAATGGTGCACCCATACAAAGCCTGGGTGGATAGAATAGGCAGCCCAATCCCTGGCTATGGTGCTGCACTCTACAGTTGTGAGCTCAGAATGTCTCAAACCGAGCTGAAAGAGAGATAAAGGGTAAGGAAGCAGGAAGAAATAATGAAATATGGCATAAATACAGTCCACAGGAGTTTGAGGTTTAGAAAGAAATATGTTCTGCCTGGGAAGGGGATGATACCCTGTGAGGGACTTCAACAGGCTTGGGAAAGCTTTGGGTTTCAAGAATAACCAAGAAAAACCTCTCCAGATGTGAGTTTGACTTAGTCCTCATATAAATGCTTTGGTCTGTTTATGTCTGGTTTGGTTTGGTCTCCTAAAGGGGGACTGTTTCTAGTGAAGGCAGGGATGGGGAAGAGGCATTGCTGGAGGCAGGCAGCTCCATGGTGTGCAAGCCAAGCCACTCAAGGTGCTCAAAGACAGAGATGCTCACAACACACAGGGAACATAAAGCATTGCAATGCTTAATTTCCACTAATAGAGTCAGACAAACCACAACAACAACAACAACAATTATCTAAATTTATCTGGACAATGTCCTTCCAATAAAATTCCAAACAGGCAAAACTCAAGTGGATTCCACCATCCTTCCCCAGGAGGGTGAAGGAGGATTTTCCTCATGGACTTCAATATATTCAGACTCATGAATAAAAATATATGAAACATAAAGCAAATCATTTAATTTCTCAGTAACAACGGTGTTAGTTACAGCTATAAAACAAATCTTGTAGCTGCAGAAGAGGGATTTTTAAAATCTTTTTATTAATTCAACAGAAGCATATTAAAAATGTCTGTCATTACAAGTCTGGAGAAAAGAATTAGGTTCGAATAAGGTCACTGAGGAAGGATAGATGAAAGTAAGGGAGGGAAGGCTTTAAGCACTTTTTCAGCATCCTGTGTATACAGACAAATAGCACAAATCAGTCTTCAGAGGGTCTGTTTTGGGGAATCTTCACCCCAATACACATGGTCACATGTGTAACATCCACTGAACTGATGAGATAAACCTCTCATCATCATCTTTCAGCGCTCTTTCGGAAATGTGAGCTTGCTGCTTTGACATTTTGCTTTGAATTGTTTGCAACCTGTATTTAATCTGAGGCATGGCAGGTACCATTTTTTTGTTAAGGGGCTGGTCATGTTTTCCTCTAAGTATCATCATCTTCTGGCCTACTGA